>NC_092156.1:63861450-63963950 GCF_045791955.1 Oncorhynchus clarkii lewisi
CTATATCTATATTTATCTACCTGGTACCACCATAGACTATATCTATATTTATCTACCTGGTACCACCATAGACTAAATCAATATTTACCCTTCAATGTTCACTTTTTTCTTTGTAAGTGAACATTGTCTCTGCAAAACTTTTCGGATAGGATTGTTACCTTGTAGAACAGTTTGAAGGTGTAATTTCCCCTCAGTGTTTCCAAGGCTATTTCGTGACCTGCTAGCATTTTCTTCCAGAGGGGCATCTTTATCCTCATATCCACCTCAAAACACAGCATATATGCTTACAATTGTATCCCCTACAACCAGGTTTGACTCTGGTTTGGCTCCTCGCCTGTTTGCGTTCTGTTCAGAGCCAGAGCCAAGGGACGGAGAGAGCAAAATATTGTTTATCATCTTCTCCTCTCTACCTCTCCGCCTCTCCTCCTCTCCACACAGCTAAATTCCACAGCCGGTAAACAACTCCAGAACACGACGTAGAACCACTGTATAAATCTCCATGTGAAAATACTGGTTGAAGGTTTGAAGCCATTTCTTTTTGATAGCGAGATTGTCCACAGGTGACTACGTCTATTCTATTTGAGATCCACTGTGAGTGAAAATTCTGCCTTTTTATGAAGATAGAAACACACAGTTCAGTTAACCTGAAGTCATTAACATGTATTTTAACTACAGTGCCTTGCGAAAGTATTCGCCCCCCTTGAACTTTGCGACCTTTTGCCACATTTCAGGCTTCAAACATAAAGATATAAAACTGTATTTTTTGTGAAGAATCAACAACAAGTGGGACACAATCATGAAGTGGAACAACATTTATTGGAAATTTCAAACTTTTTTAACAAATCAAAAACTGAAAAATTGGGCGTGCAAAATTATTCAGCCCCTTTACTTTCAGTGCAGCAAACTCTCTCCAGAAGTTCAGTGAGGATCTCTGAATGATCCAATGTTGACCTAAATGACTAATGATGATAAATACAATCCACCTGTGTGTAATCAAGTCTCCGTATAAATGCACCTGCACTGTGATAGTCTCAGAGGTCCGTTAAAAGCGCAGAGAGCATCATGAAGAACAAGGAACACACCAGGCAGGTCCGAGATACTGTTGTGAAGAAGTGTAAAGCCGGATTTGGATACAAAAAGATTTCCCAAGCTTTAAACATCCCAAGGAGCACTGTGCAATCGATAATATTGAAATGGAAGGAGTATCAGACCACTGCAAATCTACCAAGACCTGGCCGTCCCTCTAAACTTTCAGCTCATACAAGGAGAAGACTGATCAGAGATGCAGCCAAGAGGCCCATGATCACTCTGGATGAACTGCAGAGATCTACAGATGAGGTGGGAGACTCTGTCCATAGGACAACAATCAGTCGTATATTGCACAAATCTGGCCTTTATGGAAGAGTGGCAAGAAGAAAGCCATTTCTTAAAGATATCCATAAAAAGTGTCGTTTAGGGTTTGCCACAAGCCACCTGGGAGACACACCAAACATGTGGAAGAAGGTGCTCTGGTCAGATGAAACCAAATTTGAACTTTTTGGCAACAATGCAAAACGTTATGTTTGGCGTAAAAGCAACACAGCTCATCACACTGAACACACCATCCCCACTGTCAAACATGGTGGTGGCAGCATCACAGTTTGGGCCTGCTTTTCTTCAGCAGGGACAGGGAAGATGGTTAAAATTGATGGGAAGATGGATGGAGCCAAATACAGGACCATTCTGGAAGAAAACCTGATGGAGTCTGCAAAAGACCTGAGACTGGGACGGAGATTTGTCTTCCAACAAGACAATGATCCAAAACATAAAGCAAAATCTACAATGGAATGGTTCAAAAATAAACATATCCAGGTGTTAGAATGGCCAAGTCAAAGTCCATACCTGAATCCAATCGAGAATCTGTGGAAAGAACTGAAAACTGCTGTTCACAAATGCTCTCCATCCAACCTCACTGAGCTCGAGCTGTTTTGCAAGGAGGAATGGGAAAAAATGTCAGTCTCTCGATGTGCAAAACTGATAGAGACATACCCCAAGCGACTTACAGCTGTAATCGCAGCAAAAGGTGGCGCTACAAAGTATTAACTTAAGGGGGCTGAATAATTTTGCACGCCCAATTTTTCAGTTTTTGATTTGTTAAAAAAAGTTTGAAATATCCAATAAATGTCGTTCCGCTTCATGATTGTGTCCCACTTGTTGTTGATTCTTCACAAAAAAATACAGTTTTATATCTTTATGTTTGAAGCCTGAAATGTGGCAAAAGGTCGCAAAGTTCAAGGGGGCCGAATACTTTCGCAAGGCACTGTATATAGTTAATGCTACTGTTTATCAACTTTACTTAGACCTCTATTTTCCCCATATGTCAAATGCTTTCGTATATTCACAATATGCTATGAGCTGTAGAAAAACCTCCAAGTCAGCAAAGAAAGAATACATTTTTCCTTTGGCGCTTGGAGATGATTGCATATACAGTAAGCACAAATAAGAGTGCCAAGTAATCACACATGCATGCACCTCCTCTCAAATTGGGAGCAGAGATGCTTGTGAAATACCTCTCCAGCCCCCATTTCAGTGTGAGGTGTGGTGGAGATGAGGCGGAAGGCAAACATGAAAAAATACTACTAAAACCAGTGGCTAAATCAGGTGCCAGGGAGAGAGAGAGGTGAGTCGACTGTGCCAGGATATGTGGAACAAATGATGGCGAGAGAGAGAGGTGAGGGGGAGATAGAAAAGAGAGGTGAGGGAGAAAGGAGAGGTTAGCGGGAGAGAGAAAGGTGAGGTAAGGGGAGAGAGAAAGGAGAGGTGAGAAGGAGAGAGAAATGAGAGTTGAGTGGGAGAGAGAAAGGAGAGGTGAGGGGAGAGAGAAAGGAGAGGTGAGGGGAGAGATAAAGGAGAGGTGAGGGGAGAGAGAAAAGAGAGGTGAGAAGGAGAGAGAAAGGAGAGTTGAGTGGGAGAGAGAAAGGAGAGGTGAGGGGAGAGAGAAAGGAGAGGTGAGGGGAGAGAGAAAGGAGAGGTGAGAAGGAGACAAAAAGTAGAGGTGAGGGAAGAGAGAAAGGAGAGGTGAGGGGAGAGAGAGGAGAGGTGAGGGGAGAGAGAGGAGAGGTAAAGGGTGAGAGAAAGGAGAGATGAGGGGAGAGAGAAAGGAGAGGTGAAGGGAGAGAGAAAGGAGTGGTGGGGGGGAGAGAAAGGAGAGGTGATTGGGAGAGTGAAAGGAGAGGTGATTGGGAGAGAGAAAGGAGAGGTGAGGGGACAGAGAAAGGATAGGTGAGGGGTGACAGAAAGGAGAGGTGAGGGGAGAGAGAAAGGAGAGGTGAGGGGAGAGAGAAAGGAGAGGTGAGGGGAGAGAGAATGGAGAGGTGAGGGGGAGAGAGAAAGGAGAGGTGAGGGGAAGAGAGAAAGAAGAGGTGAGGGGAGAGAGAGAGGAGAGATGAGGGGGAGAGAAAGGAGAGGCGAGGGGAGAGAGAAAGGAGAGGTGAGGGGGTGTGAGAAAGGAGAAGTGAGAAGGAGAGAGAAAGGAGAGGTGAGGGGGAGAGAAAGGAGAGGTGAGGTGAGGGGGAGAGAAAGGAGAGGTGAGTGGGAGAGAGAAAGGAGAGGTGAGGGGTGAGAGAAAGGAGAGGTGAGGGGGAGAGAGAAAGGAGAAGTGAGGGGAGAGAGAGGAGAGGTAAGGGGTGAGAGAAAGGAGAGATGAGGGGAGAGAGAAAGGAGAGGTGAAGGGAGAGAGAAAGGAGTGGTGGGGGGGAGAGAAAGGAGAGGTGAGGGGAGAGTGAAAGGAGAGGTGATTGGGAGAGAGAAAGGAGAGGTGAGGGGACAGAGAAAGGATAGGTGAGGGGGAGAGAAAGGAGAGGCGAGGGGAGAGAGAAAGGAGAGGTGAGGGGGTGTGAGAAAGGAGAAGTGAGAAGGAGAGAGAAAGGAGAGGTGAGGGGGAGAGAAAGGAGAGGTGAGGTGAGGGGGAGAGAAAGGAGAGGTGAGTGGGAGAGAGAAAGGAGAGGTGAGGGGTGAGAGAAAGGAGAGGTGAGGGGGAGAGAGAAAGGAGAAGTGAGGGGAGAGAGAGGAGAGGTAAGGGGTGAGAGAAAGGAGAGATGAGGGGAGAGAGAAAGGAGAGGTGAAGGGAGAGAGAAAGGAGTGGTGGGGGGGAGAGAAAGGAGAGGTGAGGGGAGAGTGAAAGGAGAGGTGATTGGGAGAGAGAAAGGAGAGGTGAGGGGACAGAGAAAGGATAGGTGAGGGGTGACAGAAAGGAGAGGTGAGGGGAGAGAGAAAGGAGAGGTGAGGGGAGAGAGAAAGGAGAGGTGAGGGGGAGAGAGAAAGGAGAGGTGAGGGGAGAGAGAAAGGAGAGGTGAGGGGAGAGAGAAAGGAGAGGTGAGGGTGAGAGAGAAAGGAGAGGTGAGGGGAGAGAGAAAGGAGAGGTTAGGGAGAGAGAGAGGAAAGGTGAGGGGAGAGAGAAAGGAGAGGTGAGGGGAGAGAGAATGGAGAGGTGAGCGGGAGAGAGAAAGGAGAGGTGGGGGGAGAGAGAAAGGAGAGGTGAGGGGAGAGTGAAAGGAGAGGTGAGGGGGAGAGAGAAAGGAGAGGTGAGGGGAGAGAGAAAGGAGAGGTGAGGGGAGAGAGAGGAGAGGTAAGGGGTGAGAGAAAGGAGAGATGAGGGGAGAGAGAAAGGAGAGGTGGGGGGAGAGAGAAAGGAGAGGTGAGGGGAGAGAGAAAGGAGAGGTGTGGGGGTGTGAGAAAGGAGAGGTGAGGGGAGAGAGAAAGGAGAGGTGAGCGGGAGAGAGAAAGGAGAAGTGAGTGGGAGAGAGGAAGGAGAGGTGAGGGAAGAGAGAAATTAGATCTGAGGGGGTGAGAGAGAGGAGAGGTGAGGGAGAGAGAACGGTGAAAGGAGAGAGACCTCTGACTCCCCTCTCACCCTCACCCCACAGCCCCACACCGAGGTGGTCTGGAGTCTGGATAAGAAGTGTGTAATTTGGCAGAGGTGGCTAGACTACGCAGATGATCCAGTATAAACAGCTGGGTGTCTCTGCCCTGCAGCACCGGGAGAAAAAACTGGGAGGACACGAGAGAGATAAAAAGGTGACAATGGTGTGTGTGAGTGTGTATGTGTGCGTGTGTGACCATTTGTGCGTACACGTGTGCGTGTGCACCTGTGTGTGTGTACATGAGAGAGACGTCAAGGCGGTGCTCCCAGCCCCAGTGCCGATGGTAATCCAACTGATTAAACGTCTGTGGCGAGCTGCTCTTTGTGACAAAGAGATGCATTCTAGGGGAAGGAGCAGACATTGGCCCTATGTAAATGGGAAGTATTTGTATTCATTGGTTGGGAACTGAGGAGAAGGAAAGAGTGAAATAGTCCCCCATGGGTGATTTTGACTAGTGAGGGCGCTTTTGAGGTGCTTCATGCCTCCAAATGAGGCCTTTTCTCGCTAACAGAGTAAAGTTGCAGGTCCTCTTTCATGCTTTTCAAAAGTTTTTCTCCCTCGTCTCGTTGAGAAGTCGCTGAACTGTGCTCAGTGGTTTTGTTCTGGCACGGAGGGAAGGGTTGACGAGATAATGATATGAAATGTAGATGTCGCTTGAGATGCATATTTCCCCTTTTAGTGTATCACATGTAATATATCCACGAATCAAAAGTCAGAGAACTTATAATTCAATTTCTACTTCTCTGATTTTTCTCATTTGGAGTCTGTTGAAACCCCCTGACCAGGAGAGCTCAGTCGAAAACAGGGATTATTTTTGGCATAATGTTTTTTATTACTCCTATGTTTTATTCATTCGAGTATTCGAGTATTCGCTTGGCTCGGGCTCAAGCCCCTTTTTAACAAGGTGGGGGAGTCTGCTGACTGTAATTGAAAGAATACATCAGCATTAGGATATCGCTGGTGGTCAAACAATCTCACCCGCGGCACTAATATTTAGACGCAGTCGTTCTCACTCCTCAGGTGCAATACCTCTAGACCTGAGAGAACAGAGTTGCATGGGAAAGATTGATCATTCGTGTGAATACTGTACACGAGAGTGTTCTACTCATGAAAGAAAACAAATTGGCTCTTTTCTCCAACTCTCCAAACATTAAACATGAATCTGAAGCTCTTCTGCCCACTGTAAATGATCAGTGAAAGGTTATTTCATGTTTCTAAAAATGCTAGATAATTAGTCAATAGTTTTTGGCTGTACTACATTTTTATTTATGATTGAACTTAAAAAAAAAATATTATCAAAACAAATCATGAATTCTTGTTTAATTCCAACGTACAGATAATCATTCAAATGTACACGTGCCAGTGTACAACATGTTGAGATTCTCATCAATTCCATCTATATTAGAACAAGCTCACAGGCAACTATAATGTATATCAATCTAAAGTGAATGCTTGGGTCTGTAATACAAATTAGAAATCACAATGTACATGACTGGAGTTTTTGGATGTGAATGAGGTCATATTTCATTTGAAAACTACAAATGTTCAGTGTTAGTGCTGCATTACAAATAATATACATTGTGTTCTCAGTATCTGTGGTTAGTGAAAGAGATATACACTCAAATTAATATGGTTTGCAGGTATGTCTGGGGTTTGCTTGTAAATGAGGTTTCTATATATTTGATATTTGCCTGGTTAAATAAATACATGAATAACTCAACGTATCCTGAGGGATGTAGAGTGAATACATCTACTCTGTAATCACTCATGAGAGGGACTATACATTTACAAACATGTTGATATTGCCAACTAATTAGAATACATTTGGTGCTTCATGTACATTATATCTAATCCGCAATATCTTGTCAACATTCACACACGCACACACACACACACACGTACACATGCACACGCACACACACGAACACGCACGCTGGTGGTTGCAAACAAATTTAAACAAGAGGCAGTCGCATTGCAATCGCACAGTCAGAATGGGACTGGCCACCCCTCAGAGCCTGGTTCCTCTCTAGGTTTCTTCCTAGGTTCCTGCCTTGCTAGGGAGTTTTTTCCTAGCCACCGTGTTTCTACATCTGCATTGCTTGCTCTTTGGGGTTTTAGGCTGGGTTTCTGTATAAGCACTTTGTGACATTGGCTGATGTAAAAAGGGCTACATTTTATTGAAATTGGATTGAGAGGCGTTTAGAGATTATTACAGTTTTGTTCAATCACTTTGGAATTTTTTTTTCAGATGTAAGTGGTATAAGTGGTATGGGGTTACCCATGTAAGTGGTATGGGGTCTTTCACCCCTGAGTCCTTCATGCAAAATCAAAGTTTTCTGTGAAATACCATGAGAACATTCAGCTTAGTCACCAATACATCAGATAATGAAGGGCTCACCATTTAGTCATTTTAACTACCATTTAATCCAACAGCAAAAAATAAAAGATACACATTTCAAAACTGTTCTTTTCGAAGTGTTGAATAGAAAGAATAGTAGATGGTAAATGTCATTTTCCATACAGTATTTTACTATAAATTGACCTGCATTTTTTAAAAATCCAATGGCAGGTTGTGAGCATGTTGAGAAATATGTCTGTCTACGCAGGATAAATCATCAGAAATATGTCTGTCTACGCAGGACAAATCATCAGAAATATGTCTGTCTACGCAGGACAAATCATCAGAAATATGTCTGTCTACGCAGGACAAATCATCAGAAATATGTCTGTCTACGCAGGACAAATCATCAGAAATATGTCTGTCTACGCAGGACAAATCATCAGAAATATGTCTGTCTACGCAGGACAAATCATCAGAAATATGTCTGTCTACGCAGGACAAATCATCAGAAATATGTCTGTCTACGCAGGACAAATCATCAGAAATATGTCTGTCTACGCAGGACAAATCATCAGAAATATGTCTGTCTACGCAGGACAAATCCTCAGAAATATGTCTGTCTACGCAGGACAAATCATCAGAAATATTGGTATTATAAAGCAGTTGGCTACAGTGAAAACCTACCAGCTCTCACCGTCTCACCTCAGAATGAGACGGTCATCCATCCAAGTGTTTAAGGTTATGTTTAGACATTATATGGGTTAAGTTCAGGCATTAACTATACATTCTTAAAGGAAAACCCCACCCAAAGACTATTTCATGATTTAATTAGTCCATTGTTAACATGTTTTATTGCTTCTTAGCAATCAGGTTTCAAGATATGTAACTTTCAATACACAGAAATCATCCCTGTACGATGCAGGGATAATTTCTGTGTTTTGAACTTTACCTATATTTATATAGTGTGTATAAGCTGGAAGTAAAAGCCTAACTGTTGTTGTCCATTAGTTTACACCAATTAGGGGAAGGATGGCAGGATTAGGATAAAATAATGAAGGAAAACATAAAAAACTATATCTAATTTATATATATATACATGCAGTACCAGTCAAAAGTTTGGACACACCTACTCAATCAAGGGTTTACATTGTAGAATAATAGTGATGACATCAGAACTAGGAAATAACACATATGGAATCATGTAGTAACCAAAAAAGTGTTAAACAAATCAAACTTTTGTCCGGAACTGTATTTTCCAAATAAAACATGGGGTATTGGAAATGACGCAGACTATTACATTGATGTAAGCCACAATATATCTGCAATATTAAAGCTCATCAACCCCCTAATATTTAAAAAAACATTCTATCGCTGGATTCAAACTTGCAACCTTTGGGTTCAGAAGCAGATGCTTAAGACTCTCCAACCATCCCCGTCCACAACACCCTAGCGAAACCGAAACCACCTTGAAAGTAACAGCGCTCACTGTTGCCCCTAGTGGCCGGTTTCCACATCATCTCCTGACTTCCTCAGACATTTAGGTTGACCTGGCTGATAAAAATGTAGCAAGGTGTTGTATGACAATTCTGTCCCATGCAACATTGTGCAACATCACCTTTTCTGTGTGACTTGTCAGCTGATACAGTATTTCCTGTCTCTTTCCTTGAAATTCATAAGCTTAAGGTGTATCAATTCAATTCATATAATGAGTGGAATATATTGTTATATACAACCCAAAATTGTAGCACATAGTGCCTCTTTCCACCTTGTCTTATTGAAATACACTGGCTAATGGAGAATGATGATGTAGTATTTACAGCCACATCCATATGATTTGGTTTTACCTTCCAAATTGGTACATTTATGAGGTAAAAATATGATTATTGTGGATGTGGTGGTTGTGGTTGTAGTTGTTGTTGTGGTTTTGGTGGTTGTTGTTGTGGTTGTGGTGGTTGTGGTTGTGGTAGTTGTTGTTGTGGTTGTGGTGGTTGTTGTTGTGGTGATGGTTGATGTGGTAGTGGTGGTGGTTGTGGTTGTTGTTGTGGTTGTGGTAGTGGTGGTGGTTGTTGTTGTGGGGGTGGTGGTTGTGGAGGTTGTGGTGGTGGTTGTTGTTGCGGTTGTGGTTGTGGTGGTGGTTGTGTTTGTGGTGGTTGTGGTGGTGGTGGTTGTGGTTGTTGTGGTTGTGGTTGTGTTTTTGGTGGTTGTGGTAGTTGTGGTGGTTGTGGTGGTTGTGGTTGTGGTGGTTGTGGTGGTTGTGGTGGCGGTGTTTGTGGTTGTGGTTGTGGTTGTTGTGGTGGCGGTGGTGGTGGTTGTGATTGTTGTGGTTGTGGTGGTGGTGGTGGTGGTGGTTGTGTTTGTGGTGGTTGTGGTTGTTGTGGTGGTGGTGGTTGTGTTTGTGGTGGTTGTGGTGGTTGTTGTTGTGGTTGTTGTTGTTGTGGTTGTTGTTGTTGTGGTTGTGGTTGTTGTGGTGGTTGTGGTGGTGGTTGTTGTTGCGGTTGTGGTTGTGGTGGTGGTTGTGTTTGTGGTGGTTGTGGTGGTGGTGGTGGTTGTGGTTGTTGTGGTTGTGGTTGTTGTGGTGGTGGTGGTTGTGTTTGTGGTGGTTGTGGTGGTTGTTGTTGTGGTTGTTGTTGTTGTGGTTGTTGTTGTTGTGGTTGTGGTTGTTGTGGTGGTTGTGGTGGTGTTTGTGGTTGTGCTAGTTGTTGTTGTGGTTGTGGTGGTTGTTGTTGTGGTGATGGTTGATGTGGTAGTGGTGGTGGTTGTGGTTGTTGTTGTGGTTGTGGTAGTGGTGGTGGTTGTTGTGGTGGGGGTGGTGGTTGTGGAGGTTGTGGTGGTGGTTGTTGTTGCGGTTGTGGTTGTGGTGGTGGTTGTGTTTGTGGTGGTTGTG
Source organism: Oncorhynchus clarkii lewisi (assembly GCF_045791955.1). NCBI lineage: Eukaryota > Metazoa > Chordata > Actinopteri > Salmoniformes > Salmonidae > Oncorhynchus > Oncorhynchus clarkii. Next base: position 63,871,577 of record NC_092156.1, read on the forward strand.
GTGGTGGTGGTTGTGGTTGTTGTGGTTGTGGTTGTGTTTGTGGTGGTTGTGGTAGTTGTGGTGGTTGTGGTGGTTGTGTTTGTGGTGGTTGTGGTGGTTGTGGTGGCGGTGTTTGTGGTTGTGGTTGTGGTTGTTGTGGTGGCGGTGGTGGTGGTTGTGATTGTTGTTGTGGTTGTGGTTGTTGTTGTGATTGTAGTGGTTGTGGTTATTGTGGTGGTGGTTGTGGTTGTTATTGTGGTTGTTGTTGTGGTTGTTGTGCAAATACATTTTTTATTTTTTAAATATTATTAAAATGTTATATGTTGTCTTCCTCTTTTATTCAACTGTGTGTGTGTGCCTGTGTGTGTGTGTGCCTGTGTGTGTGTGTGTGTGTGTGTGTGTGTGTGTGTGTGTGTGTGTGTGTGTGTGTGTGTGTGTGTGTGTGTGTGTGTGTGTGTGTGTGTGTGTGTGTGTGTGTGTGTGTGTGCAGGAGTGAGGTCTAAAAGGTTGTGTTCAGGTACAGTATTATTAATGTGTTCCTATTGATCAGACCAGAGGCGGTGGTGTGGTGAGGGAGACCAACCTACTGCCTGCAGCCTCCCCACAGCGCTACAGAGCCATATGTCATGCTGTTTGACCACATCATGTACTACTACTGATTCTCCTCCTGCCTCCCAAGATGTGGGGTTGGGGATGGAGGCGTGAGGGGGGTCTGAGTGTGTGTATGTTGCGTGTGTGTGTGTGTGTGTGTGTGTGTGTGTGTGTGTGTGTGTGTGTGTGTGTGTGTGTGTGTGTGTGTGTGTGTGTGTGTGTGTGTGTGTGTGTGTGAAGTATGTGTTCAACAAGGTTCACCTACAGGTTTCTTGGTGGTGGAAGAGGCACAAAGCTTGAATTATTTACCAGAAACACATACGCTTTCCCATTCTGGTGTCCTCAGATCAATTGCTGTTGCAATGAAACCGAATTATGGTTGGATTCCCACAGTTTTGGATTGCAAAGGTTTGCTGCTTTTATATCAAATGGAGCAATGGTCAGACATTAAGTTCTGGAATCAGAATTGACTCACCTTTCCCTATGAGCTAAACCAACTCTGGTGCCTATCTGCAAATACATCTGAAAATACATCTGAAAATACATCTGAAAATACATCTGAAAGCCTTTTGACTTGTGTATTTAATTGTGTGCCATCTATCAATAATGGTAATACGTCATGATAAATGAAAGAACATCCGTGGCGGAACAGAATCCTTTTCAACACAATCACACAGCTCTGTGTGTGTGAGATTCTGCTTAATCGAATGCATTTTAACAAAATCACACACATTTACTCCTGAGCCTGACAAATCTAAAAATGTTAACATCACACCATTACCCATTACCGTTACCTGAAAAACGACGACTGCGTATTGGAACGGACCTGCAGTATCCACCCGCCTCTAGCCTGGGGATTAATCATTAAAACAACATGGGACCGCTGTTAAACTTTCCCCAGAGCACCTTCTCCTACTCTGACACTCATCACCCTGAGTACAGCCTGAATAATGCTGGTCACTTACAGTAGAGTATGTGGAGCTTGACTTGTCACAGCCACTGCCTGTCTGCCTGGCTGCCTTTGGTGAGCGTCTAATAGTGGCATATGGAGATGATCATTGTCAGCCTTGCCAGCTCCAGTCCTCTCAGCTGTCACACCACGACTGAAGCTGTAGTCGTCAATCTTCCCACGTCCCTTCCACCTCTCTACAGTCAAGAGCTGTCAGGCTGGCTTTCCCACAACGGGGGAGGATGCTTTACACTCTACTCACCACACACGCATACATGTGGACTAGTTGGCGCACACACACACATTTACACACCACTCTCCCTGCAATGCTCAAGCTGTGGGGCAAGAGGAGGAGGACTGTGATGGCCTCTCTCTCTCTCTCTCTCTCTCTCTCTCTCTCTCTGTGAACTCCAAAGTCCTTCCAGCGATGGATGTCACCCTGGTGGAGCCCCCGGGGGAGTCCGTGAGGTAGACCTCCAGCACCTGTCAGGAGGCCATCTCTCTCTCGCTCTCTCTCTCTCTCTCTCTCTCTCTCTCTCTCCTGGGGCAGTGGCATCTCTTACTTCACCATCACTCTACTTCCTCCTTTTTCTTTCTCTCCAATCTGGGCCTGTCACTCTCTCATCTCCCAGTTCATTACCTGGGTTGTGGCTTGTGACATTGACAGCTCCTGGGTGGTCCCCCTCTCTCGCACGCACGCACGCACGCACGCACTCTTGGTCACCAGTATAACTATCCTACTGTAAAGGAGATGGTCGTCACACACTCATGCATATGTTCTCCATATTTGGACTGTATAGTTTCATTGCATGTCACATTCACTATACTAACTGTCAAACTTCTCACCTTTTTGGACGTAGCAACAAGTAATTCCCCCTCCACAGTCAATGTTTCCTTCCTCGATGCGAACGCTAAATAACCCATTATTTCTTTCTCTGGCCTCTCTCGTCCCTCTTTACTATCCTCATTCGCTTATCCTGCCAACACATTGTGTCTGGCTTGGGCGACCTCTCCTTCTCTTCCTCTCTGTCTCTCCCTCTGTCAGGCTGCCTGCCTCTGATAGATCTGTCACAGTCACCGCTGGACTAAAACCAGCCAGATGTCGCTCAGTCTGGTGTGAACCAAACAACAGCACAATACCGTGGTATCTACAGGTCAGCTCAGAGATTAGACAGTACCACACCATTCAGCATCATGCAGTGAGGTCTGCAAGGCTACTTCATTATGACAACACACCACTATGTATAGAATATTCTATTATTTTAAATTATACAGTCATGCAGTATCTGTTGACCAATGTGCAGTCAGTTCCGTCCATGTTCTACAGGTGTAGGATATTCATTTGATCTTTTTTGTTGCTGACGATTTTCCAGAAAATGCAGATGAGCTTCTGGATTGACATAAATTCACTGAAAACCCACACTAACACACGGTTATATTAACAGCAGCCGATTGCACTTTTCACATAGCCTACTATTGTTCAGCTCATAGCCCAACCACTGATCAAGCAACAGTATGGACTAAACGTTCAAATCCTGCTGCTGCAGGATTATTTTTCTACGTTAACACTGGTCAAATTAAGATCCTACACCTGTAGGTAAGGTTCCAAGCTCAATAGCATGTGATAGAATATGTTTACAATACTGCTATACTATAATACTACTTTGTGACACGGGTTATCCTAATCCAAACATGTGTTTATAAATATGCTAAAAAACAGCAGGAGTGGTATCCATGTTGGATGCAACAGTGGATTTCAGGCTTTGGATTTCGTCTAAGTTCAAAATGTAGATTCATGTTCGAGAAATTCTCCACAAAGGCATGGTGTTCAATCATTTTAGGCCCTAACTGCAAATCGATTGTGTTCTCACCTGTCTAGTGTTATGATGGGAGCATGCAGTCGAAGCCCAGCTATGGTGTCTGTCCGGAGGCAGTTATATTGCTTTGCAATTACAGGGTCTGCCACTTGTCTAAACCTATTCATAAATTTAACAGCGTAAAACGACTTTATTTCATCTCAGTGGTGTTATCGATGCCCTGGTGACTCCGACACTCCAACCCGTTTGGAATTTAGGGTATTGACTGTTTTACATGAATAATGCAATATGCTGCAAAACAGATGTTTCGTCAGACACCGTCTCTGCCCTAATTGATACAAACAGCGCCGAGATATTTTTGGTCCCATGGCTCTCTCTCTCTCTCTCTCTTTCTCAATCATCCATTTCAGTCCTGGATTATTTGATCCTCTTCTATCCTGGCCTGGGACTCACGGCATTTTAAGAACGTGAAAATGAAATCTAAAACAGATTCCTTGGCGAACCAGGTGCTAGAAACCAAGACGATTTAAAAGGGGAGGGCGGGATGGTGGAAGTGAGGAGAAATAGACAGTGGAGGGATATAAAAACAAACTGATGAAAGAAGACCTTGAAATAAGACCTTTAGGGAGTGTTTCTCTCTCTCTCTCTCTCTCTCTCTCTCTCTCTCTCTCTCTCTCTCTCTCTCTCTCTCTCTCTCTCCCTTCCACCCCTTTCTTCACTTGTCATACAAAGAAATGGTGACGGCGAGGACTTGTGCCAGATATGAAAAGGGCCAGTGAATCAGCATCAAATCAATGTTTACAGAGCTCCATAGCAGGTCCTCTTTTATGACATGTAAGAGGTGGTAATCCAATAGGGTGGCTGAATAGAGTGTTTCTGCCCTGTGTCCTCGGGGACCAGCTACTGCATAAAGCAGGGCAGGAAGAAAAAGGCACAGCCGCTGTGATATAAGGACCATGAATAAACAGAAACATCCATCAAACATGATCTGTGACCTTGATAAGCTATGATACTGTAGGAGGTCTATGTACTGTTTATTGGGTGGTTTATGATGTTGCTATCTATGTTACATTCAATAGAGGAGCGATTGCTACCAATCGTGGGATTACCTAAATCAAACTGTTCTTAAAAACAGGGCCATTTGATTCTGAGTATTTTGTAGAAGTTATATGCAGTAGTGAATGCATTCAATGTGCAATCCACACAAAAAGATATTCCTTTGCCAGCTAGGTTTCCTTCACTCGTATTACGTACGGTTTCTTTTTGGCTTCAGTGTTTTCTGATGGATTCTGCATTAATTTACCTTGTAGCCTCATATTGTGATTCGTAACGGCAAAAACAGGCTGTCAGGGGCAATGTCATCGCTGTCCTCTCAGTACTCTGCTAGCCACGACAGAGGAAAATAAGACACAGTCCTTTCTGTCTTTAAAAGGCTAATTACATCTTCCTACTAACATACTGAATACATTTTCGGATTCGCCGGGAAGGAGCGAATAATATTAGCATCTCTTTATGCAGGTGCACACTTTGAATTGTCAAAAGGCTTATTTTTGTTATTGACTATTGTTATTTAGGCTCACGGTTGTTGATATTCAGGACTGTCAGCGGTGCCAGTGCCTGCTGCGTGCTCTGTCCCTACTGTATTTTACATTAGTTCTCCCAAATAAACAGCCACCCGGTTTGGGCACCACCACGTATTTGAATAGATTGTGTTTTTTTTTACGGCTTAATCGCCCATAAAGTCGTATAGTTTAATACACTTTTAAACGTCATATTCAGTATAATGAGCAAAACGCAACAATGTTCATAAGCAAAAACAAGCAATAACTAAAAGCACTGAATTCAAAAATATTTATTCCAGTAAAATAGTATTATCTTCTCTGTGCTCAAAAAGAGACGTGTTTACCCCCTAATAAATGAGTCAAAAATAACTCCCTGAGATATTCTGCCTGCAAAATAAAGTACACGTTTAGTCTCATCCACAATGGAGGAGACAAATGAAAAATTCTAAACTGACATGGCATCTCTCATCTCTAATGATGGGAAAGACTAATGGGTGTGAAGACTATTCAATTGAAGCTCTAGATTATTCCCTTAATGCAATTTAGCCTGGAAACAACAGGCAAGCTAAACTAAACTAAACAAAGATAATGATTATAAATGAATGACTGCCTGTTTCATCAGGGCCTCGTTATTGCACAAGTGAGCAGATACTGTATTAGCCTTGCCTTGAAACTCTCTAATCTATCCTGCAACACAGAAATGAGCAATATTTTACCAAAGTTAGCATCTGTGTGTGTGTTTTTTCTCCTGTGTGCGTGTGTGTGTGTGTGTGTGTGTGTGTGTGTCTCTTATAATGTATTGGTTGAGATCATTTCCTTCTTTCGCTCATTATTCCCCCGAAAAATGATCTAAATGCGGAGACAGAAACAAAGATCACACTGATAAAGTTTCAGATTGTGTTTTGTTTTAATGGTGTATGGAAATTTAGCCTACAGGAATGTTCCCTGCTATGACACTCTCATTACGCCATCCAATGAGTGATTGAACATGTAAGTTCTCCATGTCCCTTTGTCTATTATCATGATATTTCTCAATCAGGAGTCTGCCGTGGATCCCTAATGGTCTATCTCTGACTAAACTAGAGAGCTTTCTGCAGCTCAAATCTCTGGATCTTGTCTAGTCAGGCTGTGTATCCACTGTCTTGAAGAATAGAGCCCGTTGGGGAGTTGCAGCGATGAGACAGGATCGTAATCACGAAATTGGGTAGAAAAAGGGTGTAAGAAAAAATACAAATTAAAAGATTAGACGATTCATACTAGCGGCTCACAAGCTGGGAATGACTAAGTGGAAAACATTCAAATAGATGGTTAAGGTTAAGTCAAGGTTAAGTTTGGGTGAACAAATGAAACAACGCTAAACTAGTTGACGTTTTGAAGGCCATGATCTTCCTGAACTCCTCCTACCCAGTAGTCGACGTCTGAGCCAAGCTGGTTCAATCGCCAGGACCGCAGTAAACATCTCATATAACATTCAATATAATACATCAAACATCTACCTTGACAAAGGATGGTCAAGTATGGAGAATGTAACATCTCCACGGAATATCAATTAAGCGTATTTATAACAAGACAACAAACTATCCTGAGAGACCTTTAAAGTTGCCAAAGGTAATAGTAAAGAAAGCTCTTGTTTCTCTTATTTTTCTAATTACACTCCTGGATATACAGTAAGTTTGCTTATATTTCCAAGGCTATGAATAATACATTTCTAGCACAGGGCTATTATTAGCCATTGCTAAGTCCCTATTGACAATGCGGCTCGGCTAAACATTTCTACCTCTTGACAAGACAAACAGACTAAATTGGTCATTGAGGAATTCTATGCTACTGTAATTAACACTCCTCCCATTACATATGAACTGTTAAGTGAAATAAATCAACTTCACTCCCAGATGGGAACATGAACATACACTGATGGATGCATAAATTAGGACTCACACATTGTATGAACTGGTATGTCCAAAGGTGGATTTAAAGACGGAAAAGCCCCAGATCCCGGCACCTCAGAATATTGTTAAAAAGACTGTGGAATGTTCCTCGAGCGGGATGTATGTGAATCTACCTTCATAAAATATCACCAACGGAAAGAAGGGACCTGAATTAATAATAACGCCTTCTGGCTTAATAGAGGTTCTTAAACCATTGTTGACAGGAAATGGTCTGATGACACTTAAAACCTGTGCACAGGGCATCTGAATGTATATTGTCTCTGTGGCCTCTTGTTAATATGAATGAAGACATCCTTTGGAGTGTCCATGGGAACAGTGCATAGAGAACAATTCATCTAAGTTGTATTTCACAATTCATGCATTCATCTATGTTTTATACCTGTGAAGCCTGAAGATGCCAGATTTCTCCTTGCCCTCTGTTCATTTATCAAACTTCTTGTTGAGGGATTGTCCACCTGCGTTCCAACCTGGTCTCACAGAGATGCAACTCACAATGAACAGACTATTTCTAGTTGAATACATTTGCATGTCAGGACAAGGAAAGAGCCTAAACTGTTTTCTCACCTGGTGTGGCCTCCCTGGTTTGCTCTGAGGGATGTTCGCATCCACAGAAACTGGCTAGCACACAGGGACAGGGACAGGGACAGGGACAGGGACAGGGACAGGGACAGGGACAGGGACAGGGACAGGGACAGGGACAGGTCATCATGTACAGCAGCAGATCACTTTGGGTCACTCTACCACGGCCTTATTACTGTGGGTATCTATTAGCATGCTAACAGAAACCCATAGACTTCCAGTCATTGCGCTAACACCAGTTAGCATTGGCGCTCGGAACTACCTCTTAACTCCCTTCATACTGAACACAGAGACATGAAAATGATATCAACAAGTTCATCTGACTATGGGGAAGTAGATAGAGGGCCTTGTTACCAACATCCCAAAGTATCCCTTTAACCTGATTCATCTTAGGGACACAACACTGAGTGTCTACAGTCTTACAGTACACTTAACAGTAGCAGCTGTGGATGTTCACTGACAAGTATCCCCATTAGCTGCTGAACATGAGAATGTTTGATTCACTGAGGAAATAGTGAGATTATTGATCATTAAGCATTCTGAATGGTGGGAGGTAGGACGGCCTTCTGACTTGTTGTTTGCTTGTCTTTTTACAGGTGACTTATTCTGGACTTTGGACGACTCACGACATGGTCGAGCGGTCATAACTCACGGTCAAGTTTAATAGTGTCACACACAGGCCCTCTGCTGCATATTCCACCACCTATTTTGTGGCGTGACCTCGTTCCGACCGTGTTCCTGCATGGGCTACTGCCAGTGTGCAAAGAACAACCAATTACCGAACGGAGGGTTTGCTTGAGAACACTCATCTTACTACAACTGACCTTTCTCACCAGCAGCAGACCGGTTGAGCCACGGTTATGGCCATTCGCCAACTCAAACTCCCCGTCACTCATAAACGACCAGTAAATACTACCGTCCCCGCGAGATCTGATGTTCTGATGTGACGTGTGCTTTTTAATCAGCTAGAGATGACTAGAGATGACACATTCTACCCAGTTGGTCCTTGGATCTTGCCGGGCTGCTCTGCTGTGCCGAGCGTGCCGATGCATTCATCTGAGACTCGTCACATACAGTACGATGGCTGGAGGCATCATTATGGACAGATGAAATGAAAAGCCGCTCACACAACTGATGGTGGGCGGTGGGTGACAGACAGAGGCACGGGGGGGAAGAGAGGAATCAGAGAACCACTTAGTGCAAAGAAACGAAAAGAAGGATGAAGAATCGGAGGAAAAGAGGGTAAATAGGATGGGCGACACAGAGAGGCGCTGCGTGAGAACTCTGCTTTGAATCTGTCTGAGAAGGCCTCCTCCAGCGTCAGCAAAACTTCGCCTGTGCTTTTCGCTCAGTTCTAATAAGGGACAGGAGAAAAGCTGAGCAAAACGGCAAAACCCCCGCAACACTTAGAAGGCCTCAACACTGAACAGTCCACAGCTGAAATGTAAGAAAAACACATCTTAAAGAGGACTTCACATGCCTAAAACAAGATCAGAAAAGGGCATAGTGAAATAGAGTTGAAAAAGAAGCACGGTTCACATCTCTAATACTATTGTGAGTCTATAGCCCACCTTCTCTGCATAATGCCCAAACAATTAGAGTGGCTCTCTTCTCCCCACCCTGAACACTCTCCCCCAGTGAGGAAACATGTCAGCTCTAAGGATGAGTGGGCACAGCCATTAATACACCTTACCTGTTGGGAGGCAAAGAGCCGAACCGACAGACCGACAAACCTAATGTTTTCCCTCTCAGTTCACTTCTTCTACTCCTGGTCAAGAGATGTGAAAATGTAATCCACTCACTGATGCATATCGGCTGTCAGGTAGTTAAATGGTTGAAACATCACGGCACTCCGTCTGAGGGTGGACGGTTCGATCTCTCCCCCAATAAAACATGAGGAGCAGAGGAATGAACGCTTTGGACGCGTTGCAAGTAGAGAGAGGCGAGGAGGGGGAGAGTTTATGCCTTTTTGGAAGGTGTGGGCATTTTCTTCTGGAATGTTTAGGCGTTGGATGGTAATGTGGAAATCCAAAACAATTACGTTCTCATTAATTTAAAAAGCATCTCCTCTTCAAAAGTCATGGATACAATAGCCTGTTTGAACAAATGAAAACAATACTCTGAAATAATGTTTCAGACACAGAGTACAGTTCCCAAACGAGACCAGGCTAAGCTATATAATAAAACTGTCAAGGTCAATAACACCACCGCTGTCTGTAGTCCACATAAAAACACTACATTTATGGATGAGAGGCCTGCATGTATGGGCTGCCACAATGTTCACTAAAGGTCAATAACACTGTGAGGGCTTTATTTCTCCTGTAGGTTGAGACAGATACAGTAATATCGACAATATCTATGCCCTTCCCTTGTGAGATGAGATGGCTGTCTGTATGTATGCAAAGCCACAGGAACAGAAGCCCTAGCAAAGCATACTGTATGTCCCGTTGCAGGACTACGCTATACAGCATATCATGGTATGTGTGGTACAACATGCAAAATAGACCGTAGCTAAGTTATTCATTCAAATAATAATAATAACTAAACCAACATAAATGACATCACTTTCCTCACCTGATCATTTACAGACAGTCTTTTCCTCAAAATATACACGCTAGAGGGAAAGAAGAACTCTAAAATATGCTGCTTTTTTATGGCCACGAGACACGAGACACTTTGCCATGCAAAACATTGGACAACAATGTTGGACAACAATCCCCCCCCCCCCCCCCATATTGGCTGAAGTAGCCGACACACAAAGAGGTCAATCTCCCATGTTCCCCCAGTGGAACAGCTCTTATTGAACGTCCCACTCCTTCATTTGACCTACAACAAAACAGCAGTTCCACCACTTAGCTTGCTATAAAGCTGAGAAATGGGGCGGGAGAAATTAACCCAATTCAAAGCTCGTGAGGTATTTATAAGTGACATTCTTCAAGAAGCAATGCATCATTTGAATGATGAAAACCTGCTGTAATATCACCATGTGGGCCTTTAAAGAGGATACAAAAGAATCAAGTCATCCCCATCTGTGTCCTGTCTGAAGGGGAGCTGAGCTGAGTCCGACTCCTGTCATGTGTTGGTGCCAGCGGCCCCATACAGCAGCCAGCCATAAGGCTCCACTAGGCTATGTGACATAATGTGACAGAAATCCCCATTGAAATGACTGATAATTCCGACTCTGTGTGATTGGTTAGAAGGGGATTTTTGCTTTGTTGCAGATGGATGGAAATTAATGGGTCGGCATGATGTATCACAGACAGTGTGGTATGTGTGTGTGTGTGTGTGTGTGTGTTAGGACCACAGGCGGCCACAAGAGAACAAGAGATGGTGTGGGGGGGTGGAGAATCAATGACACCACGGAGGATTACAACTATCAGGAAGGCTTTAGGGAAACGTAGAGGCAGGAGGCGCGCTGGGCCATACGATCGGCTGTCTGGGGTGTCTGGCCCCGACGACAGCATATTAGCTTCCCTCCATTCTTTAACCGGGGCTAATCTTTACCGCTCTAATGTTGAAGACACAGGGTTCAGACATGTATAGTACATGCACGCACACGCACACACACACACACACACGCACACACACCTAATGCTAGGGAAACTCAGTAGCACTGTTTGTAGAAAAAAATATGTACGCTGTCAATTACATTAACCTTCAAATCAAAAAAATACAAACATATATATTTTTTTTATTAAAATAATTTGAGCACTTACATACAGGGCTACCAAGTTATGCTTGACATCAATTCATCACTATTAGTCAAAGTCTGGCTTCAGGACTCACCTGTTCGTGCCACAGAGAAAGAGACGGGGGACATGGAATTTACATGATGCAATAAAATTGCAATAATTGAGATTTATTTCAGATGATGGGAAAAATTCCACATCCATTTAACTGGGAAGGATGTCAGGTTCTAGGAATGACAGTCACATTGCCATGCCATTATAAATGACATCCTATCGTGGGAGTAGGTACCGCTGGGTACTCCTGACTGCTGGAGGCAGTCCTTAATTGGAAAAGTTAAATATATTCACCTTGCGCTTGGAGAAAAGCTATTGAAAGGGTGCACTGCAGGTATACCATCCAGCATGGACCATGTTGTCACAGCAGGTAGTAATAGCATTATGTAATAATATGCTAATAACAGCAAACACTAATAGGTTATTATGACTTGCACAAAGAAAAAGACAAATGATTTATCTTCTTTCAACATCGACATGATCACTTTCTTCCCTTGTTTCACTTGGAGAGACTGGGCTGGACTGTACTCAGATGAAAGTGAATGGCTGGTTAGCTGGGCCACAGTCGGCAAGAGCTTAGCTTTTAGAAAGGGTGATGAGAGAAGGAGAGGGTCGAGAGAGAGAGAGAGAGAGAGAGAGAGAGAGAGAGAGAGAGAGAGAGAGAGTGGGGAGTTTAAGATCTCTCTGTGTCCAGGGCAATTAGTGTGGTCAGGCTTCCCTACACCATGGCGGTCCACTCCATGCCACGGCCCGGTCCAGTGGAAAAGAGTGGTGCTTTCTGGTCTTGCAGCGGGCGGGGCGATGGAGTATGGACCTTGACAGAAGGACTGACAGTGACGGGACAGTAGTTGGGCAGGGAGGGGTGGGCTGACTCCCCCCAGGGCCGATCGGGGGTACTGGGGGCACGAGTGGGGACGAGAGAAGGAACACGGGCAGATGGTCTTTAATTAGAGGGAAATCCCGCTCTATTGGCAAAATATGGCATTTTGTTTTGAAAAACAGTTCACAAGGGTGCCCACAGGCACAAACACTTGCGTGTGATCGCACAGTGGCACTGGACGCATGCCAACATAAGCATAAAGAGATAGGAACTAATTAAAAAAATCTCAGACTGGAAAAGGTGAACACAGACTCTACATTGGAGCATGGAATAAGTTCCTTTTTTCATGGCCAGGCATTCATTTTCTCAATTTAATCAGAAACCTTGTTCTCATGCAACACACTTTCCTGCCAACAGCTTCTATGGGGAGCTGGGATAGAATTAACTTCTCTAAGCATCTACCATAGGCTACTTATACTGTAACACTAGGTAGAGGTAAAATAAACTACAACTCTTCCATCTCTTCTTTCTCTCTCTCTCTCTCTCTCTCTGTCTCTCTGTCTCTCTCTCTGTCTCTCTCTCTGTCTCTCTCTCTCTGTCTCTCTCGCTCTCAATCTCAATTACCAGGTGGAGATGACTGGAGCGATTGGGGGTTGCGTCTAATGTGGAACCCTGAGTCTTCCCCCATGGCTTAAAGAACGAAGGTGATCCACAGAAGTGATGGTTTCATAAAATAAAATGTCTGCAGGAACTGAAGGAGACACATCTAAGAGTATAGGGAGGGATGCCTAGACAGTGTATCAGTATTACTGGTTGACTGCTGTGGATGTCTATTTCACCTTCAGGTGGAGCTTATGTTTTGGGGGTTACTCTGAAAAAATAGTTTCAGAAATTCAACGCCTGAGAAAATATATGTTCTTTTTTTGCTTTTACGTCGCACCGTATATCAGAAGTCGGAGATCATTTAAGGTTGTTTGAGGTCGTTGGTTTGTTTCAGCTCTTCAATAAATGGAAAACAAATCTGGATCTGAACCAGCAGGCGGCTTCAGAAGATTGCGGTGTTCAGGGGTTGACATGCAGAGAACACACATCAAAGAGGAAGGCCGCCCTGAAAAATGATGAAATTGATCCACACTTGGCCCATGTATAAATCACTCCCCATCCTCATTCCCACTGTTAATTCACTCTGGCATCTTTTGCTATGGCATCTTACAATCAGGATATATGTATGTTTAAAAACGCAAATGTCTGAGCACCCAAACACACATACACGCACGCACGCACACACACGAGAACAAAACCCATTCTCACACCACTCACCCTCTTAAATCTATCCCAATTAGCAAAGAGAGCATTTGTACACAGCCTCCAGCTGGTTCTATCATGAATATCAGACATCTTTATCCATAACAGCCGGACTAAGAATTTACGTGCAGTAACAGTACAGGTGCCAGCGAGAGAAGTGGCCCATCAATTTAGCAAAGAGGCCGGGGTATGGGGGATGTTGTCTGGGAGCCCTGGGCAGGACAAAGCAAGGAGCTGGAGGTAGTAATCTGTGTGTGTGTGTGTGTGTGTGTGTGTGTGTGTGTGTGTGTGTGTGTGTGTGTGTGTGTGTGTGTGTGTGTGTGTGTGTGTGTGTGTGTGTGTGTGTGTGTGTATGTGTGTGTGTGTGTGTGTGTGTGTGTGTGTGTGTGTGAGGTGGTAATCCATCCCGTCCGAGATCCCCGGAGCAGCCGCGCTCAATCAGACCCACAAAAGGATGCTTGATACATAACATCTTCATTCTACAATACAACACCTTTCAGGCACTCTACTGATGTCCGCACAGATTGTCCTTCACAAAGAATGCTTGAATAAAAAGAGAAGGGAGAGATTGGGTTTCTAGTGGACTTTTTTCTTTGCACTTTGTGTACTTATACCTATGTGTACGACATAGTAAAAACTATACTAGCAACCTTGTATTAACAATAACTATACTAGCAACCTTGTATTAACAATAACGGTACTAGCAACCTTGTATTAACAATAACTGTACTAGCAACCTTGTATTAACAATAACTATACTAGCAACCTTGTATTAACAATAACTGTACTAGCAACCTTGTATTAACAATAACTATACTAGCAACCTTGTATTAACAATAACTGTACTAGCAACCTTGTATTAACAATAACTATAAGAGCAACCTTGTTTTAACGATAACTATACTAGCAACCTTGTATTAACAATAACTATACTAGCAACCTTGTATTAACAATAACTGGACTTGCAACCTTGTATTAACAATAACTGTACTAGCAACCTTGTATTAACAATAACTATACTAGCAACCTTGTATTAACAATAACTATACTAGCAACCTTGTACTAACAATAACTATACTAGCAACCTTGTATTAACAATAACTGTACTAGCAACCTTGTATTAACAATAACTGTACTAGCAACCTTGTATTAACGATAACTATACTAGCAACCTTGTATTAACAATAACTGTACTAGCAACCTTGTATTAACAATAACTATACTAGCAACCTTGTATTAACAATAACTATAGTATTAACGATAACTATACTAGCAACCTTGTATTAACAATAACTATACTAGCAACCTTGTATTAACAATAACTATACTAGCAACCTTGTATTAACAATAACTATAGTATTAACAATAACTATCCTAGCAACCTTGTATTAACAATAACTATACTAGCAACCTTGTATTGACAATAACTATACTAGCAACCTTGTATTAACAATAATTATAGTATTAACAATAACTATAGTATTAACAATAACTATACTAGCAACCTTGTATTAACAATAACTATAGTATTAACAATAACTATCCTAGCAACCTTGTATTAACAATAACTATACTAGCAACCTTGTATTAACAATAATTATAGTATTAACAATAACTATAGTATTAACAATAACTATACTAGAAACCTTGTATTATCAATAACTATACTAGAAACCTTGTATTAACAATAACTATACTAGCAACCTTGTATTAACAATAACTATACTAGAAACCTTGTATTAACAATAACTATACTAGAAATCTTGTATTAACAATAACTATACTAGAAACCTTGTATTAACATACAATACACACAATAACTGCTGTGCACATTTTTTTGAATTTACCACAACAGCGATTCAGTATACTAAAACGTGGGCATTAGAGTTATAGTCATTTGGATATATTTATACACCACTGATGGCAGTTTAGACATTGACAGTTTACGTAGAAACTACTTTAGAGTCATATTGTTAGATATGTTCTTCACACCGCCTCGCCAACCACACTGACCGTCCATGTTGGGAAACGAATTGAATCAGTGTTCTAACGGCCGGCTGAGAGCTCTAGAGCCGTGTACTGTGCAGCAGGGTGATTTACATCTAGCCTAAATTAGTCTATGGCATAGGAGATGGGAAAGATTGCATAGTGTTCTCTCTTTCCAGGGGAGAAACGATAATGGACTGTTTTATTTAGAAGCACCCCCCCCCCCCCCCCCCCCGGCAGACTTTTAGCGTGGAAGGGATAGCTACAGCACATCAGCAGCGGGCAGGATGTGTCACGTGACCAAGGAGGGCTCACGCCGCTCGCAGCGCAGGGACGTTAGTGCCGTCCTCGACGGGGAGATTTGTCCTAATAAAACGTCAGGCTTGGAGCAGAATGAACTGTAATGACTTTGTGAGTTCACTAATGGGCAATAAATCTTAGATTAGGGGCTCCTGCACAAATGCGGTAAGATAAGCCGTGCGCACTCACAGTCATGTTTCATTGTGTGTATCGGATGGGTTCATTTCAGAGTCGTCGTTGTGTGTGTGTTGCGTGTGTTGTATGTGTTGTGCAATTCGGAGGTTTCTTTCCTGTTTGTTTATGATGTGTTGTGTGTTCACCAAGCAGAGCATCCACAATAAGGGAAGGGTGGCAGAATTATCATGAAAATATCATTTCTGGGAACAAACGTATTGCTTCTTCCTCAGACAGAATAATGATTGTTGCTTGAAGGCATCAAACCATAATTTTTGCAGAGCGTGGAGATTATTATACAGTATATCTCTCAGATGTCAAAATCCTAAAAGTTGTGTTACTATATCTCATTATTAGTACAATTGAGATTGAGACTTTTATGACACAGAAGATGAACTGCTCTGACCGTCTACTGTATGTGACACATCAATATCCTCCCTGGACATTCATCTGTACAGCGTTCTACCATAATGCTTCCTCATGGTTTGCCTTTGTCCCCCCAAAATACATTTATCGGAGGCTTATTTGCGTAAGGAAACCAACCAAGGCGGGAGAAATGATTTGGTGGGCGTCAGGGCTTGTGCAGAGGGCACCGGGTCGGAAGGGGGTGAGGCGAGCGCGCGGGGGGGGGGTAAGCACTGAATGAGATATGGTTGCTTTTTAGGTCTTTTTTTCCGACGCTCCCAGTAACTAACAAATAAGGTCCATAAAACTGACGGATGGCCCAGCGGATGGCACGTTAATGTTCGTCCGACCCTGAACCCCTCCTCTTCAAGCGGTTGTATAGATTGCCTTTTTTTATTTTTTTATCCTAATAGCATCACTTATCATTCGGGAAGCTTCCAGCAAAGCAAAGAAAAAAGAAAAACCCTTCTCTCTCTGTCTCTTTCTCTCTCTCTAAAGTCCTGAGGGGAAATCGGCACCGAGGATAAAAATCAATCATATTATCCATGTACACACAACGGCTATTCCTCTATTCCTCCCTCCCTCCTATGAGGTAGAAAGAAACGAGCTACTGATTGCCTGTAACTCGACATTACAAAAGACCCAATATTCTGAGAATGCATTAGATAAATATTAACTTGTGTAGTTGGCTCGCTGTCTGTCGACGTCATCACTCAACGTGATGAATGAATGCGACTACTTAGTCCTCAAAAGTCTGAGATGTGAAATCAAGTTGGAAGCGATTACAAATGTACCAAAAATATCCACTTTTTTTTCACGGACAAAGACTGTTGGGTTTGGTTCAATGCTGTCAAAATGAATAATGTCTGTTTCAAATTTCACAAAGTAGAAGTATTCTGCTGCCCCCATCTTCCGCCTTCCCTCCTCCCTCGTTCCCAAAACAGTAGTCCCTCCATTGCCTTTTGAAGTGACTGGCACTCACTTCTTTGCCCCGAAATTCCCTGAAATCCTGCACACGCAAACTCAAACGCACACACACACACAAGCTCAGAGGCTGTGATTAATGCCCAGAGTGTGTGTCAATTTAAAGACCGCCCGTGGTGCAATATGTTCCCTGGGCCGGGCCTCACCAGCCAGCTGGCAGCACCACGCTCCACAGGGCCTGGGATGAGAGGGGAGGCTAGCAGGCACACAGCCCTACCACCCAGCTATCCAAACACCCAACTCACTGGTCATTACCCAACACCTACTGACTGGCACATACACAGGCAGAACCAGTTAGAGGGATGGGTGGAGGGGGGAGAGAGTAAAGCCCAGTACGTACAGTGCCAAGGACACAGAGAGAGAGGTGAAGAGAGAGAGAAGAGAGAGAAACAAAGAAAGAGAGAGAGAGTAGGGTGAAGAGAGAGAGAAGAGAGAGAAACGAAGAAAGAGGGAGAGAGAGGTGAAGAGAGAGAAACGAAGAAAGAGAGAGAGAGAGAGAGAGAGGTGAAGAGAGAGAAACGAAGAAAGAGAGAGAGAGAGAGAGAGAGGTGAGAGAGAGAGAGAGAGAGAGAGAGAGAGAGAGAGAGAGAGAGAGAGAGAGAGAGAGAAGAGAGAGAAACGAAGAAAGAGTGAGAGAGAGAGAGGTGAAGAGAGAGAAAGAGAGAGAGAGAGAGAGAGAGAGAGAGAGAGAGAGAGAAAGCGAGAGACAGACAGACAGACAGACAGACAGACAGACAGACAGACGAACAGATGTCTTTGAGTCATTCTGGACAGAGAGTGATGGATCCAAACGGCCCACAGGCTAACAACAGTATGCATTATGTTCAGCAAACAATACCTGTCTGCAGGGGGGGTCGTCATGCACCCATCATCTTGGAGGGGGCACGAAGTATGTGTGGATGGAGGGGGGGTGGGGGGGCACCTGCAACAGCTTCATTATTATGCCTAATTCTACAGTGCCTTCAGAAGGTATTCATACCCCTTGACTTATTACACATTTTGTTGTGTTACAACTTCAATTCAAAATGGATTACATTTATTTTGGGGGAATTTAAAAAAAATAATGAAATACAGAAATATCTCATTTACATATGTAAGTTCACATCCCTTAGTCAATAAATGTTAGAATCATATTTGGCAGCTATTAAAGCTGTGAGTCTTTCTGTGTAAGTCTCTAAGAGCTTTGCACACCTGGATTGTACAATATTTGCACATTATTCATTCAAGTTGGTTTTTGATCATTGCCAGACAGCCATTTTCAAGTCTTGCCATAGATTTTCAAGCCGAATTAAGTCAAAACTGTAACTAGGAACCCGGTGGTAAGCATCTTCAGGGTACATTTGGCCTTGTGTTTCAGGTTATTGTTCTGCTAAAAGGGGAATTGTTGGAAAGCACACTGAACCAGGTTTTTGTCTCTGCTAATCTCTAATCCATTTCTTTTATCCTAAAAAATCCTAAAAAACGCAACCACCACCATGCTAGAAAATATGAAGAGTGGTACTCAGTGATGTGTTGTGTTGGATTTGCCCCAAACATAACACTTTGTATTCAGGACAAAGTACATTTCTTTGCCATTTTTTTTGGGCAGTTTAACTTTAGTGCCTTATTGCAAACAGGATGCATGTTTTAGAATACTTTATTCCGCACAGGCTTCCTTTTTTTTACTCTGTCATTTAGGTTATTATTGTGAAAAACTACAATGTTGTTGATCCATACTCAGCTGTCTCCTATCACAGCAATCAATCTCTGCAACTGTTTAAAAAATCCCCATTGACCTCACGGTGAAATCCCCGAGCGGTTTCCTTCCTCTCCTGCAACTGAGCTAGGAAGGATGCCTGTATCTTTATAGTACCTGGGTGTATTGATACACCATCCAAATTATAATTAATAACTTCACCATGCTCAAAGGGATATTCTTTATCTACTTTAAAAAAAAAACATCTACCAATAAGTGCCCTTCCTTGTAAGTCATTGGAAAATCTGTATTTGAAATTCACTGCTCGACTGAGGGACCTTATAGATAATTGTATTTGTGGGGTACAGAGATGAGGTCGTCATTCAAAAATGACTACCTCACTATTATTGCACACAGAGTGAGTCCATGCAACATAATATGTGACTTGTTAAGAACATTTTACTCCTGAACGTATTTAGGCTTGCCATAACAAAAGGGGTTGAATTCTTCTTGACTCAAGACATTTCAGCTTTTCATTTTCTATTCATTTGTAAACATTTCTAAATCATCATTCCACTTTGACATTATGGGGTATTGTAAGTAGTCCAGTGACACAACATCTAAATGTAATCCATTTTAAATTCAGGCTGTAACACAACTAAATGTGGAAAAGGTCAAAGGGTGTGAATACATTCTGAAGGCCCTGTACAGTATGTCAAAAATATGTATATTCCTTCACAGGTTATCTAACATACCTCTTTACCTGCTCAATAGTCATTTTAACGAGGGTGCCATTCTGACTGTTGTAAATCACACATCTCAATATTCCGCACTAACATGCCTAGGATTTTACATCCAAATTATAATCAAAATCAAATCAAATGTATTTATATAACCCTTCGTACATCAGCTGATATCTCAAAGTGCTGTACAGAAACCCAGCCTAAAACCCCAAACAGGCCTCCCGGGTGGCGCAGTGGTTAAGGGCGCTGTACTGCAGCGCCAGCTGTGCCATCAGAGACTCTGGGTTCGCGCCCAGGCTCTGTCGTAACCGGCAACGACCGGGAGGTCCATGGGGCGACGCACAATTGGCCTAGCGTCGTCCGGGTTAGGGAGGGCTTGGCCGGTAGGGATGTCCTTGTCTCATCGCGCACCAGCGACTCCTGTGGCGGGCCGGGCGCAGTGCGCGCTAACCAAGGTTGCCAGGGGCACGGTGTTTCCTCCGACCATTGGTGCGGCTGGCTTCCGGGTTGGATGCGCGCTGTGTTAAGAAGCAGTGCGGCTAGGTTGGGTTGTGTATCGGAGGACGCATGACTTTCAACCTTCGTCTCTCCCGAGCCCGTACGGGAGTTGTAGCAATGAGACAAGATAGTAGCTACTAAACAATTGGATACCACAAAATTGGGGGTAAAAATAAATAAATAAATACATACATAAAACCCCAAACAGCAAGCAATGCAGGTGTAGAAGCACGGTGGCTAGAAAAAACTGCCTAGAAAGGCCAAAACCTAGGAAGAAACCTAGAGAGGAACCAGGCTATGGGGGGTGGCCAGTCCTCTTCTGGCTGTACCGGGTGGAGATTATAACAGAACATGGCCAAGATGTTCAAATGTTCATAAATGACCAGCATGGTCGAATAATAATAATCACAGTAATTGTCGAGGGTGCAGCAATTCAGCACCTCAGGAGTAAATGTCAGTTGGCTTTTCATAGCCGATCATTAAGAGTATCTCTACCGCTCCTGCTGTCTCTAGAGAGTTGAAACAGCAGGTCTGAGACAGGTAGCAGGTCCGGTGAACAGGTCAGGATTCCATATAACACAGTACAGTACACACACATCATCAATACAGGAACATATCACGGAATTATAATTAATACACAAATATCAGAATATTATCATAAGGTGCCAGACTACATTTAAACCCTGTTTTTTCTGGGCCTCTGCTAAAATCTGGGTAAAATATTGAAATGTAAGTCTTATTCAGTACATTTAGTAACTGCTTGCTTTTCTAATGTCTAACAACCTTGTCAGCAGGCATGCCAGCGAAGATAGTTAGACAAGCTAGCTACTCTAATTTGATTGACACCCTGAAATGGCTTCTTGATAGCTAGTCATGAGGTTGGGAGATTGGGAACCCATCTGGGCTAGCTGAAACCAACTTTTAAAAATTGCTAGGTGGCTAGTATTACATAGAAACAACAACACATTTCAGATGTGTTTATTCATCAAGAAGGAAGCAATAGGCTACACAGCTTGATCAAATTAATGTATAAACATACCTCCTGCGAGTCCTGCCCGTCACATCAAGCCAAATCAAACGTGGTGTGTGTCACTACACTCTCTCTCTTAATCCGTGGTGCACCTTGGAAGGAACCACTTACCAGGGAGAATGACTGGTCCAGTCAAATCTGAGGGGGTACGTGCCCTTGTGTTCCCTAGGGGCATGACACCTCTGCATGCGTGCATGCCTACGTGTGTGCTTAAGTACATGCGTGTGTCTGCTACGTTACCTTGGCGAATCTTGACCACCATGTGTGGACTTGATTCAACTCCGTGGCAGGAACTGATATGGGTCTCCTCGGGTTCCTATGTGAAGCATTGTCACATCTCAACACTGACAACACTACATTGACAACAGACACACTACAGACAGCGGAATCCCAGTACGGTCTCTTGGGGATTGGGAAAGCATGCTGGATTAGTGAAAAAAAAACTTGAACAACAGCTGCTTCAAGTGAATCAAGTACATATCAAATCCAGTTCAGTTTCATAGTGAGAGGCACATGTAAAGCAAGTAAATCATATATAACATATATAAACAATACAACATATAAATCACATGCTTTGTGTTTGCTGTCAGATGTTGGTGGGGAGAGAGGAGGAGAAGGGAAAGAGAGTGAGAAAAAGACAGAGTTGGAGCACAAGAGAAAGAGAGAGAGTGAGCGAAAGAGAGAGAAAGAGAGTGAGAGAAAGAGATAGAGAGCAAAAGAGAGAGAGTGAGCGAAAGAGAGAGAAAGAGAGTGAGAGAAAGAGATAGAGAGCAAAAGAGAGAGAGAGAGAAAGCGGGAGAGAGCGAAAGAGAGAAAGAGAGAGGAAAAGAGAGAGAGAGCGAGAGAGAGAATATACTGTAAGGGACTAGTGTAACTCATCAAGCTCCTCATCTTGCCTCAGTCCATTCCTTTAATATCTTCTCGTGTAAGGTAACAATGATACACAGTGCCTCTTCAACAAAACTCTGGAAGAGTTTTGGATGTTTCGGATTTTCTTACCCGTCTGTCTCTATTCCTGGAAGTGTATTCAGCAAATCTCCTCTCTCCTGACTGCCCAAGCAAAGTGTCTAAAGAAGTTTGAAAAGAAACAGAAAACTTGAACTTGGAATATTGTCTATGATGTATGTGATCAAGTAAAAGTACGTCTCCAGTCAGGCCCGTCTTATAAAGAATGTTTTGAATTGGTAATTGAATGAGCTACCAACAGCGCATCATTCAAAACTCAATCCGTTTATGACCTTGAGCGCTAATGACCATTTATACAAATAGAAAATCTGCCTTAAGAAATGTCCAAAACTATCTGATCCAGCAATGCCAATATGACATGGTAGGTGCCAAGCGAGGCAGCAGAAAACTCTATCACTCAGGGTGACACACACAGTCCCTGGGGAGGTGGCCTGGCAGCACAGTGAGATATTTAAGTGTGTGTGTGTGTGTGTGTGTGTTACATGTCAGCCCAGGTAATGTCCACTAATGACCCACAGGAGACCTGTCATATGCTGACAAGGGGCGACTACACACCCCTGGGGGACAGCAGTGTGGACGAAGATGATGATGATGGCGGGGGGGAGGGGGGGGGCTCTGAAGTCATTAATCATGAATATTTCAGCTGGACACCTCCCCTCAACACACACACACACACACGCACACCTAGGGGCACAGAGGAGAGCTGGCATTATGCATGCCGTCTGTCACAGACCCTCCAATTTGTTCACCTGGATGCTGGGTCCTTTATAGGCAGGCAGTCTCAAGGGACGCCTCGTTCCCTCCAAGGCCCCCAAAGTCCCCACACAACCATTTAACAGCTAAATCAGTATTGGCACAACTTAAACATACAGTAGCTACATTATAAAGCTTGATACCAACTTTATTTATGAAGGAATTCTACAGTATGTAGACCAATTATTCATAATTATAGCTTTTCAATTAATTGAAATATATAAAATTAGTAGTTTTTTTAATTCTACATACAGTATATTTGTACGGTAATGGTCATTCTCTTCAAATTAATAACATATTCAGTGAATGTAACATACACTATGTGTACTGATCATATTAAGGAAAGCTTCTTACTGTAGTCCTAAGACAATGCCTATTTATCTGTGGCTTTTTGGAAACAGATGGTATGTGAATCAAGCAGTGTTGATTTTTAGTCATGAAAAAAGCTCAAGGACTCATTTAAATGGGTATACATGGCAACAAAGACAAATAAAAGTTTTATTGACGTTCCTTGCATATGTTTTTCTTCTCCAAATGAATAGCGTGATGCAAGCATGAAATAAATACATGAAATAAAAATACATTTAAACGTTCCAAGCAATTAAAAATGTTATTTTGGGAAAGGTTGACATTTCCATTTGATTGAACACCTGCAGTATGTTAAGTGAAAAGCTCTTTGTTCCTGAACTATGTTACCATAAAATGTCTTCAAATGCCATTAAGACATCTCAGGTGTCACCTTGTTGGCTAAATGACAGTATGTATGACCCTAATGTCTGAACACAAATGCTATATCAAATTATTTGAAATCGGGTGGTTCGGGCCCTGAATGCTGATTGGCTGACAGCCACGGCATATCAGACCGTATAACACGAGCATGACAAAACACTTATTTTTACTGCTCTAATTTTGTTGGTAAGCAGTTTATAATAGCAATAAGGCACCTCGGGGGTTTGTGATATATGGCCAATATACCACAGCTAAGGGCTGTGTCCAGGTACTCCGCATAGTGTTGTGCAAAAGAACAGCCCATAGCCATGGTATATTGGCCATATACCACACCCCCTCGGGCCTTATCGCTTAATTTTACAATTATATACAGTTATAAAAAAACTTGTATTGGATGACCATGTTTGTATGAAGGATTGAATGTTATCCTAAATGGTAGGATGCAATCAACAAACTACTATCACCCCCACGCGGGTAATGATAGGGGAAAATATCTCAGAGGAGTTCTGAGTGTTTCAGGTGAGCGTCCATTGTAGAGTGAGAGGAAGAGATCACAACAAAAGAAGCAAACAAAAGGAAAGAAAAAGAGAGAAACAGAT
Source organism: Oncorhynchus clarkii lewisi (assembly GCF_045791955.1). Taxonomy (NCBI): domain Eukaryota; kingdom Metazoa; phylum Chordata; class Actinopteri; order Salmoniformes; family Salmonidae; genus Oncorhynchus; species Oncorhynchus clarkii. The sequence continues at coordinate 63,895,713 of NC_092156.1, forward strand.
CCAAGATGGCTGACATTTTGAAGCCCAACACTTTGAAGGTCACTTGAATTAGACCGGCTAGGTTCTACGACCTTGTAATCAACTTCAGAGAAACTGACATGAAGAACTCGGGACACACAGGCTATTTCAGAACCGCACCGTGCAAGCATTCATTTGGCACAAGGTTTTAAGTGTAAACAAACATTAATATAATGTCCAACAAAGTTCAAGGTAACTAACTGCCTGGGGAGAAAAAATAAATAATTGGGAAAGTGGCTTATCCCAAAAACCTATGAAAAAGTTCAAAGGTAATTAAAAAATAAAACAACATTTAAACAAAATGTCCCCAAAAATGTTTTTAAATGGGAACGAAACCTACCCCAAAACCGCTATGACACATTAAGGGAAGCTAAACATAGAGCTACAGAAACGAGATCAGAAGATAAGATTTGTGTTCTCTTCCTTGTCCATGAACTTCAAGGTAGACTATTCAGGCCTCGATTATGAGGCTTCAACTCTGGAGTTTACCCACTTTAAACTTTGCATACAAAAAAAATCAAGCGCTGTACAATTCATATCCTCTATCAATAAAGTTTTCTCCTCCATGGCAAACATCCATTCTCTCTCTTCAAAATTGCGAAGTTTCGAAAAGCTACACCAAATAATAGAGAATATTATAAAGACCCATCGTTGTAAAATAAGGTTTGGTTCTTTAACTGATTTACCTAGTTAAATAAAGGATGAATAAATATCTCTGCAGAACGCCAGCCCTCTCATAGCCATCTGTTATATTGAGGATTCATTCTTCGTGGCAGATTAGGCAACACACCTTTGTTAACACATCTGGAAACCTACTAACACTTAAAAATCTCCACTTTACATTGACATTGTAGTCATTTAGCAGACGCTCCTTTCCAGAGAGACTTACAGTTAGTGCCTTCATCTCAAGATATCTACAACCACATATCTCAGTCATAGTAAGTACATGTTTCCTCAATAAAGTAGCAATTAGCAAAGTGAGTGGGGGTAAGGGGGAAAACTGAAAAAGTCAAGCGCGAGAGTTAGTGTTGGGGAAGGGGGGTGCAAGGGGGGGGGGGGGTGTTGTGGGAGGATTTAAGATACTCTTTGAAGAGGTAGGGTTTCAGATGTTTTCGGAAAATGGGCAGGGACTCCTCTGTTCTAGCTGCAGGTGGAAGTTGGTTCCACCATTGGGGTGTCAGGACAGCGAAGAGCTTTGATTTGGCTGAGCGGGAGCTGCTCTCTCGTTGGTGTGGGACGGGTAAGAGAACAGAGGAGGTAGAACGTTGGGGTGTAGGATTGGAGCAGAGCCTGAAGGTTGAAAAAAAGAACGATTTCTCACACCCGTTAAACCATAAACCCAGTGGTGTAGGGGTGCCTGGCGAAGTGGATATTCTCACATTTTGCCTATTATTTTCCAAACGGCCCACCCAGTGAAGAAAAGGTGCCCCGTGTGAAGAATTCCATGAGAAACAGTGACATACACATTACATACATTAAAACCCAACGTCAAGAAAAATGTAGAAAATGTGAGAACGGACTTAAAATGGGTGGTATTGCCTGCAACCAAAATGTGACGTGGGTCGACAAGAACATTGACATTTTGCCAAGGCAGAGATGAGTGGCTGAGTCCGAGACACGTGCAGAGATGAGTGGCTGGCTGAGTCCGAGACCCGTGCGGAGAGCAGTGGCTGAGTCTGAGACGCGTGCGGAGAGCAGTGGCTGAATTGCGGAGAGCAGTGGCTCAGTCCGAGACGCGTGCATAAATTCTGGCCTAATGATGATCGCCGAATGTCATTACACTTGTTGGTGTTTTGTGTAAAATATGTCTCTGTGTGTCCATTCACCACTGTTTAGAGGCTGGAAACGTTACGAGTGGAAGAACGCGTCTGGGTGGCTTAGTAAAGGAGCCCTTTCAAGTGATTGTTTGAAAATCAGATGATGTTTCTGCCACAAGTACACATTTTAGCATTTAAAATGACACATTTTTCTTACTGGGCCCACAGAGATCCTATTGAATTAATAGTGATTAGAAAGGCAATTCTGTGATTAGTCCTATAACATTGTTTGGGTGCATGCGCAAGCGCGTACACATAGGAAGTACAGACCGGGATTTAAAAAAAATCTACTTTCACCCTTATTCCAAAGCAAACTCAATTGAAGCAGGGAAGTGTGGCTATGAGCCAAAACTGTCCCGAAGCTAATTGGCTTTTCAGAGGCTGATTTATAAGCGAATTACCTTGATAAAACAATACAAATATAATGAAGTCCCCAAAATATGGGATTTTACACTTAACCGGTAAATCGTTGCATACAAAAAATAATTAAACTCTGCACAAGTCTATACACGCTATCAACACAGTTCTCGATGGCAGACATCCGTTCTCTTTCCCTCTCCAAAATTGGCAAGTTGTGAAATTATACACCAAATAATGGAGAATAATCTAAGACCCATAGTTCTGCAGAACGCCAGGCCTCTCATAGCCATCTGTTATGCAGTAGAATAATGTTATTGGCAGCGTAAGACACAGACCTTTGTCAACACATCTGGATTTCTATTAATACTTCTAAATCTCCACTTGATTTGACTAAAAGGAACAAGGGATTTTATTGTCCAAATGATGGATTGTCCCATTTGTTTTCTTTTCAGTGTGAACTGTAATTGACTGTATGGAGTTGGCAGGTGTAACTCCACCACACAATCTCCCGTCAAATTCCCCCATTCACACACATTCATTCAATCAAGCCGTTTTGTGGCAAATAAATCAACTTCCACCAAGAGAAGCAAAATCATAGTCAAGAGGGAGAGAGAGAGAGAGAGAGAGAGAGAGTGAGAGAGAGAAAGAGAGAACAAACAAGAGAAAGAGAAAGAGAGAGAGAACAAGAGCGACAAAGAGAACGAGGGAAAGAGAAACAGAGGAAGAGAGCGAGAGAGACAGAAAGAGAGCAACCCCAGGTGGCGGCCAGCGTTCATCTCTCTTACGACAACATTATAAGACGGGGAAATAATGCTAATGTGAATGCTAATTAGCGTCAACAAATCTGTGTCAAAGACACCGGCCACTGTATAGCAGCTCTGTGGTCGTGTTGTGTACGTTCCAGATCCCATTATACACGCATTCAGACAGAAAAAAACATTCTTCCAGCACTTTAACACAATCTCTTTTCTTTCCCTTTATCTGCTAGCTTGTCACGCAGTTCACACCCAGATCCTTGCCACACACCGTTTACAAGGCCCTCGGAGGAATCCAAACCTCCTGTCATCAATGGGTCTCTTTGTGTCTTTGAAAACCCGTGGAAATATAATCAACCGTTGCAAATTCCTGCTAGCTCTAATTGTTTCTTATCTTAACTGTCTTCCTGTTGAATCTAGCCTGTCGTACCGAAGTCTCACACGCAAAGGAAAGGGGTTGTGCCGTCATGTACGGGAATTCGACGTGCAATTTAAATGGGTGCCCTTTCAGAGAAATGGACGATGTTAGATTGTTTGTCGGGTTTACCACTGATATATTGCATTGAAACCTACAGATGATTTAGTACATACAGTTATTCAAACCATAAACCAATTACATACACCGATGCAGTGGGAAACAGTGTTTGTTTGCAGAGCAAATATGTAATTAGTTGTGTTCTTGGTTTCTTGGAAGATCAATTGAATCAACATTAGTTATTTTTGGTCTCAGGGGCCTTTAAATGATTTGAATTCAGATGTGCTTTGTGTGAGGCAGATTTTAGATTGCATGCACAAAGACAGGCAGGTAGACAGACAAACAGACAAACAGAAGAACAGACAGGCAGACAGGCAGACAAACAGACAGGCAGACAGACAGACAGACAGACAGACAGACAGACAGACAGACAGACAGACAGACAGACAGACAGACAGACAGACAGGGACTGAGGTAATGCACCAGTGTGGGAAGAGAAGAGATGAGGGACTGCAGGAGTAGTCACATCCTCACTATAATGGAGTCCCGGCCAGAAGAATCTACTAGACGTGAGACTTCAGGGGCCACTTTAAATCGCACAGGAGGGAAACATAAATACAGCACCCCATGGAGAAATATTTTGATGCCACGCTGAAAAACAATGGTTCATATGTTTGTTTCTGTGTAGATCATTTTTTTCACTGCTTGGAGAATTATTGTGGCCAATTGTTGATGATGACAAGTCCAGTAACATTCTAACATAGATAAGCTAATATAAAATCTACTGTATGTATGGATTCCTTTATTCCCATTCCTGATGCATGGCCAGACTTCAGACGGTTAGTTGGTGGAGGAGAGGAGAGGAAAGCAAATGGAACCTTGGTCTGGCTCTATTTCCTGTCCACACTGCACTGACCTCTATTAACTTCTGGTGTGAGGGTGAAGCCACACACACACACGCCCAGGGGGATAGAGTGACACACACACACACACACACACACACACACACACACACACACACACACACACACACACACACACACACACACACACACACACACAGTTTGTCCAGATAGTCTATCTTCTATTATAGTTCACTATAAATCCACCATAGCGCCTACAGCCGAGGACTGGATCGGTACATACACATGGCATCTCTCGTTTCCCCTCCACGCGTAATCAAATACCTGGGCCTACAGCTTCTGACAGGAGTTCGATACAGGACGCCTGTAAAAAGCATATTAAAGCCACTTCAGCATTGTAATTAATGGTTGTTTCTCTGTTGGTGCTCAATGTCTCTAGGTTAACTGCATTAGTGGTGGCTTACACTACTTTTAAAGCTCTAGCTACCTCTGTATATGACGTCACTATGTTGTTTAAACAAATCAAATCACATTTTATTTGTCACATGCTTCGTAGACAACAGGTGTAGACTAACAGTGAAATACTTACTGGTCCATTTCCAACAGAGTTAAATAGAAGAAATACAAATTAAACATAGAAATAGTGACATAAGGAATAAATACAGAGTGAATAACGTGGCTATATACAGAGAGTAGAAAATAACATGGCTATATACAGAGAGTAGAAAATAACATGGCTATATACAGAGAGTAGAAAATAACATGGCTATATACAGAGAGTAGAAAATAACATGGCTATATACAGAGAGTAGAAAATAACATGGCTATATACAGAGAGTAGAAAATAACATGGCTATATACAGAGAGTAGAAAATAACATGGCTATATACAGAGAGTACCAGTACTGAGGGGTACGAGGTAATTGAGGTAGCTATGTACTGTACATATAGGTAGGTGTAAAGTGACTAGGAAACAGGTTAGATAATAGACAGTAGCAGCAGCATATGTGGTGAGTGTGAAAGTGTGTGTGTGTGTGTGTGTGTGTGTGTGTGTGTGTGTGTGTGTGTGTGTGTGTGTGTGTGTGTGTGTGTGTGTTGCAGTGTAAGTGTAAATATGTGTGAGTGTGTGTGTGTGTGTGTGTGTGTGTGTGTGTGTGTGTGTGTGTGTGTGTGTGTGTGTGTGTGTGTGTGTGTGTGTGTGCGTGTGTGTGTGTGTGTGTGTTGCTGTGTAAGTGTAAATATGTGTGAGTGTGTGGGCAGAGTCCAGTGTGTGCACATAGAGTCAGTGCAAGAGAGTTTGTGAAAGAAAAGGGTCAATGCAGGTAGACCGGGTAGCCATTTGATCAGCTATTTAGAAGTCTTATGGCTTGGAGCCCCAAGCTGTTCAGGGTCCTGTTGATTCCAGACTTGGTGCATTGGTACCGCTTGGCGTGCGGTAGCAGAGAAAACAGTCTGTGGCTTTTTGGCCCGAGTGATGTACTGGGCCGTACACACTACCCTCTGTAGCGCCTTGCGGTCGGATATCAAGCAGTTGCCATACCAGGCGGTGATGGAGCCAGTCAAGATGCTCTCCATGGTGCAGCTGTAGAACTTTTTGAAGATCTGAGGACTAATGCCAAATTGTTTCAGCCTTGTCGTGCTCTGGGATATTGGGGGTCCAGTGTGTATGTATAGAGTCAGTTCTGCTCTACAGCTCAGCGTTCAGCACCATAGTCCCCTCCAAGTTCATCACCAAGCTAGGGACCCTAGGACTGAACCCCCTCTGAAACTGGATCCTGGCTCTGATGGGTTGGCCCAAGGTTGTGAGGTTAGGCAACAACACCTCTGCCACGCTGACCCTCAACACGGGGGCCTCTCAGAGGTGAGTGCTTAGTCCCCTCCTGTACTCCCTGTTCACCCACCACTGCGTGGTCTCGCACGACTCCAACACCATCATCAAGTTTTTTGACGACACGACGGTGATAGGCCTCAACGTCAGTAAGACCAATGAGCTGATTGTGGACTATAGGAAAAAGAGGGGAGAGCACACCCCCATTCACATCGACTTAGCTGTTGTGGAGAAGGTTGAGAGCTTTAATTAAGTTCCTTGGGGTCCACATCACATCAAGGTCCACTCACACCTGCACGGTCGTGAAGAGAGCATGGCAGTGCGTCTTCCCACTCAGGAGGCTGAAAATATTTGGCATGGGACCCCAGATCATGAAAAAGTTATACTTCTGCACCATTGAGAGCATCTTGACTGGCTGCATCACAGCTTGGTTTGGCAATTGCACCGCCCTTGACCGCAAAGCGCAACAAAGGGTGGTGCGGACAGCCCAGTACATCACTGGGGCCGAGCTCCTTGCCACCCAGAACCTCTTTATTAGGCGGTGTCAGAGGAAGGCCAAAGCCATAGACTCCAGCCAGCCAGAACCTCTTTATCAGGCAGTGTCAGAGGAAGGCCAGAGCCATAGACTCCAGCCACCCAGAACCTCTTTATCAGGCAGTCAGAGGAAGGCCAGAGCCATAGACTCCAGCCACCCAGAACCTCTTTATCAGGCGGTGTCAGAGGAAGGCCAGAGCCATAGACTCCAGCCACCCAGAACCTCTTTATCAGGCGGTCAGAGGAAGGCCAGAGCCATAGACTCCAGCCACCTAGAACCTCTTTATCAGGCGGTGTCAGAGGAAGGCCAGAGCCATAGACTCCAGCCACCCAGAACCTCTTTATCAGGCGGTGTCAGAGGAAGGCCAGAGCCATAGACTCCAGCCACCCAGAACCTCTTTATCAGGCGGTGTCAGAGGAAGGCCAGAGCCATAGACTCCAGCCACCCAGAACCTCTTTATCAGGCGGTGTCAGAAGAAGGCCAGAGCCATAGACTCCAGCCAGCCAGAACCTCTTTATCAGGCGGTGTCAGAGGAAGGCCAGAGCCATAGACTTCGGCCACCCAGAACCTCTTTATCAGGCGGTGTCAGAGGAAGGCCAGAGCCATAGACTCCAGCCACCCAGAACCTCTTTATCAGGCGGTGTCAGAGGAAGGCCAGAGCCATAGACTCCAGCCACCCAGAACCTCTTTATCAGGCGGTGTCAGAGGAAGGCCAGAGCCATAGACTCCAGCCAGCCAGAACCTTTTTATCAGGCGGTGTCAGAGGAAGGCCAGAGCCATAGACTCCAGCCAGCCAGAACCTCTTTATCAGGCGGTGTCAGAGGAAGGCCAGAGCCATAGACTCCAACCAGCCAGAACCTCTTTATCAGGCGGTGTCAGAGGAAGGCCAGAGCCATAGACTCCAGCCACCCAGAACCTCTTTATCAGGCGGTGTCAGAGGAAGGCTAGAGCCATAGACCGGCAAATGGACGGTAACGGTACCAGAGCATCGGCTCTCGGACCAACAGGCTACGAGAAAGTTTCTACCTCTAAGCTAAATAGCCAGACTGCTAAATAGTCAATTAACTATCTTCACTGAATCAATCTTGCACTGACATTTACGCACTCACTAGACTTTATATACACACTCACTCACTCACTCACTCACTCCCCCCCCCCCCCCTGTTGTTTTCACGTTTTTAATGAATATTTGCTGGCGGCCGCAGCAGTTTAATCTGCTCTTCATTTGCCGAGAGGCAGCGAGGACGTTCCCCGGCAGAGAGAACCCACAGGGAGAGAGGGAGGACCATGCTGTGTCAGGATCAGTGTTTTATTGATAGAGCTAGCCGTGCTGAGGAATAGATGACTCTCTCTGGCTCTACCTGCCTGTGTGAGGAGATGTCTTAGCACTGTACAGCAAAGCTCATAGAAAGCATGACCATCTAGTCATGGGAAACAAGCAAGACTGACACACATATACCAATTATCCAGTACCTAAAGCTGCACTTCAACTCCTCATCCAGTCTAAGTGTATTGTTAAAATATACCAGATGCTCTAGCTAGCCTATAAGGAGGGGGTTTAGTTAGCAATATGAGAAGACATGTTTTAAGCACTTGTTGAATGCTGCAGAGTTACTTTGCTTGAGGGATAGAAGAGAATGCAACAGTGCTCTGTATTGGAGTAGCTAATCGGCTTTCATTTAATCAACAAGTGGGCAAAACCATTCTCTCCACTCTGATCAAATTACTGGCGTTTTCCTTTCCTCCAGTTGATAATATCATACCTAAACAAAATGATCCCTGGGCTTTGTCTGCGATTATGCGCTCTGTCAGATGGGATTTGGACGTACGGTTGTTAGCAGCGTTCGAGGCTCAGGGATCATCTCAATGTGTCTGTTGTAGTGTCTGTTGTAGCGTCTGTTGTAGCGTCCGTTGTAGCGTCTGTTGCTGTCGGCGAGACGGTGAAACAGTGAACCGTGACTAAACTACTGGATGAGGAGCAGGTGGGGAGACTAAATGTGGCATCCCGTTTTGGAAGGTACTATTCAGATTCCAACAACGGGGCCACGGAGAGTCTCTGTTCCGCCGAAGCACATCTGTCTCATTTATCAACACTACGAAGAAGGGACACGGATAAGTGTGTGGCCATTCTACACCAATGGAAAATATCCATAAATAAGAAGAGTGGCGGGCCGGAGACGCCGGAGACGCCAGAGACGCTGGGGAACAACGTGGATGCTGTGAAAGCATCCGGGGAATGCTTGTTATTCTTAACCCCACTGGAGGGAAATGTGATTGTAGGGAGGAAAGAACAAAAGAGAAATAGGGGGAGTGGTAGAAGAGAAAGAAAATAGTAAATTGGTATCATTTCTGGAGCCCATTACCTTTCCCTCTCTTCTGTTCTCATTGTCTTTGTGACGCCTGCCACAAAGCGTTGGTTGGAGGCATGAAGCAATGGCACAGCAGGTGGAAAGTAGTGTTGAAGGAGACCGGAAACCCTCAGATGGGAGTCAGGAGGAGGAGATCTGAGCTGTCGCTGCATGGTCTAACATAGTGTTTATCATCTTCTCCAGTAACGCCAACAGTACACATTTTAGTTGTAGCCCTGAACAAACACTTCTCATTCAACTCATAGGGGGCTCGATGATGAGTTGACAAGTTGAATCAGTTTGCATTTGTCTGGGGCTTCAACCCTCACTGAGGGTGCAAGGGCGCACATTGATGTTGTGAGTGTATAGTGAGATAGAATGGGAGGTAGAGATAGGTCAAGTCAAACCTACTCACATTAGATATTGCTTTTGGACCTGCTAAGTAAGTGACATCATCATAAGGGTCTATCTTTCTTTTCTCATTTACTGTAAGTAGCTGTCGCTGGCTGCAGACAAAATGGCAACTTGAGCGATGCTCTTCTCTCTGCTTCCCTCTGCACTGTTCTAGATGATATCGGAGTGCTGCAGGACTAAAGGGTCACGTCACTACCTCTTAATGAGCTTCTCAGGCTAATAGATCAAACCCAGATCTACCGCTTGACACTGATTGATATCTCACCTCCTTCCAGATTAAGCGTTTAATCATGCCTTGACATTTCTTCACTTTGCCTTTCCACAACATCTGGGTTAAACATGTCTGATTTGAGTCTTTCACGGCGGTAATTATCTCAACCTTTTCCTTTAAATGTCAGGCTGTAGAGTTGTGAGGGGGTGACACGCTGAGTTGAGGCTCTAGCAGTATGTTCAGTCATTAAACAAAAAGGGACACGGCTCGTTGAGGAATTTACTAAAAGAGACGAGGAGGATTGGGATGAAAACAACCATTGGGCTATGTGAACATGAGTCGGGTTGTGTTTGCTCTTTCCTACGTGTGAGGCTGAGAAGGTAAATAGAATTTCAGTAAGATTGTGAGATTTATGCGGCGTGTGGAGTTGATTATCTTGTGATTCCAATTGACTTTAATTGAGTTAAATTTGATAAATGTTGTATTTATCACAGAGGGGCAATATTTGCATGCAGGAAATGGATAGGTAAACATACAGTACACTTAACAATACATACAATAAGCATGAGTGTTTTTGGGGTCCCATAGGTTTGTCTTTTAACATATGAAAACTTTCTCTGCCAGTTTTCCCAAGGGGACAAGTGACACTTGGAGACAGAACCAGGAGGGTGATACCCTGGTCACAATATGCAACTCCTATATAATCGCCTTAAAAATGCATTATTTAATTTATGAGGAATCAAAAATGCCTTGATCATAACACCAATTCATGATTTATGGACTCTGACTTCAATATACTAAACAATACAAACACATATACATGAACAACGCGAGAAACAAATAATGTTCTGCTTGCCTAGAAGGGTTGGCTGTCCTGTTCAAAATGTCTTCCTGTTACCCTTCAGGAAACAAGATGAGGGATGAATAAAACGTTTTATTAATGACAATATCGCACGGGCCTGGGGAAAGGAAGACGCAGTGTCACGAAGACAAACCACGACCAAGGTTGGAGTGGGTCATTCTAATAAGAATACTGCTATCCTTGTGCATGGAGGAGTATCGAAGCCATAAATGTAATACCCTACGATGTAAAATACTGTATATTCACTACTTTGGGTCCAAGGCGTTAAGAAAAAAAAACAATCCAATGATTCTCAATTCCATTCGAATTTGGGAAAATGTCTATAAATTCATGAGGTGGAACAAACCAATATCGCCAGGCACCCCTATTTGGAATAACCCCACCTTACCTCCAGCGTTTAATGACAACACCTTTTAGTCCTGGTTCCAAAGTGGCATCATGACATTTGGGCACGTGTACTGATGGCTCTCTACTGTCGTTCAAAGATTTGGATTATCTAAGGCTGATTTCTTTAAGCTCGTACAACCCAGAAATCGTATTCAATCGCTTCAACAGTATCTGGATGAATATCAAATTAACATTGAGGAGAAAAATAAAAATAAATAGTAGAAACATTTAAAATAATAACAAGAGGAATAAATACACAGTGAGTAATGATAACTTGGCTATATACATGGGGTACCAGTACCGAGTAGATGAACCTAAGGCATCTAGCATAGAAAAAAATACTGAAAGAAGCTTCTACGCCCAAGAAGTTGTTTGCCAAGTTATATCAAGGGTTGATTGAATCTCTACCTGAGAGTTCAGAACCTATAATGAAAAAATGGGAAACAGATTTAAAGGAAGAAATTGAGGAGATATGTGAAAATGTTCATACCTACTCCTACAACCTAAGACATACATTATTGCAATTTAAGATAATTCATAGGATAATTCACTCCTGCCAAAATGCATGTAATTCACCACGAAATGTCACATCTCTGTTGGAGGAGAAAAAAGCGCAAAGGAACCCTATTACATATCAATCAATCAATCAATCAATCAAATGTATTTCTAAATGTCCTTTTTACATCAGCCAATGTCACAAAGTGCTGTACAAAAACCCAGCCTAAAACCCCAAACAGCAAGCAATGCAGATGTAGAAGCACGGTTGGCTAGGAAAAACTCCCTAGAAAGTCTGGAACCTAGGAAGAAGCCTAGAGAGGAAGGGGTGGCCAGTCCTCTTCATGCTGTGCCAGGTGGAGATTATAACAGTTCATGGCCAATATATCCAAATGTTCATAGATGACCAGCAGGGTCAGATAATAATAATCACCGTGGTTGTAGAGGGTGCAACAGGTCAGCACCTCAGGGGTAAATGTCAGTTTGATTCCGGTGAACAGGTCAGGATTCCATGGCCACAGGCAGAACAGTTGAAACTGGAGAAGCAGCATGACCAGGTGGACTGAGGACAGCAAGGAGTCATCAGGCTGTGGTCTTGGGCAAACTGACACCATTTTGTGATAATGTATGCGATATCATTTCATTGTGTCTAGGAATTTATATATATCCATCTCCACGAGTATGTCAGAAATTAAAATATTGATGATCAATATCAGAGAAAGTTTTTTAATCTAGGTCTAATTGCTGAAAACAATGTATAGCCATCAATTGGAAAAGCCTCATATTCACCCTCAATAACAAAATGGAGGACTGAATTATGTAGACACTGTGCATTATAAAGTGAGGAAGGAACCAAAAATATTTGATAAAGTTTGGAGGCCGTATTTAGGCCATCTTGAAGAATGTGGCGCTTGAGTGGAGGTGGCGGCTGGGAGCACCGGCTACTTGTGCCATGTTTGCACACTGGTCGGGGCTGGGGGACTCTGGAGTTTTTGACTTGTAGTTGTGCGAGTGTCAAGTTTGGCCAGTTGGCGGTTTACCGGGTTTTCTAGTTCCGACTAGCGTGTGAGCGTGACATTGGTCTGAGAAGCGGAAGGCTAATTTCTTTTTGGATGTGATTGTGATTGTGGGCAGATACCGGTACGTTGTCGAATGTGTTGTGTATAGGGTGTTTTGTTGTTGTGTTGTTTCTGTTTGTGTATAATAGGATAGCTTTTTTTACCTTAGTGTTTTCTTCATGGAACCCTCCTCCCAAAAAAAGAACACTGCTTCAGGAGAGTAACTGTCGAGGAACTTTTCTTGGCTGTCTGGAAAGTTAGTATCGGCATTTTTTTTTGGAGTGGCCATTTCAAGACAATATTTGTATTCGCTTCATGTAGGAAGAAGAGGAGGTGAAGAGAGAACAGGGATGGATCTCAGTGTTCCCCTGGAGAGCCTGGTTCTCTGACACTAATTCATAAACACACACACACAATATTGCTTTGATTTCTCCTCCTCTTGGTTGCATTATTCATCTGTTAGATTCCTCGAAACGTTTACCATTGTTTTTCCTGTCTTAACCCCCAGCACTTATTTGCGATACATTACATTCACATTCAGTGGAGATACAAATTGAGCTCAGGATTAGCAGTGGGACATGTTCGTAGCGCAGGCAAATACAACGAGCAACGCTGTTGTTGTCATTGTCATTGCCGCCCGGTTTTAACTGGAGCCAGTTAACAGTTTGTTTTGAGGCTAATTGCTTTTCAAACATTGCATTGAGAGGGGGGGGGAAGAGAGAGACAGAGAAAATGCATGAAAGAGAGAGCATGAGATAGGGAGAAAGAAGGAGAACGATAGATAAAGAACAAAAAAGACAGAGAGAAAGAACGAAAGACAAAGAGAGATAATGAGAGAAAAGGGGAGAGATATAATGACAGAGCTCTCTCCTCTCTCAAGCCGTTCTCTTCTCTGACAGCTTCTCCAGAGTACATTATGCAGGGGGACAAACAATGACTCTGGCTCTCTCTATAACAAAGCAGGAAATAAAACCATCCAATGAACACCACTCACCAGAGAGCCCTGTTGTATTCCCTATAAACTGGCAGGCATAATTAAATTCAACAGTGGGAGAATATGCTGCTGGGGCAACAAACAAAAAAACACACAAAAAAAACGATCTGAATAAGTAAGTACAGCCAAGGCAAGGTGTGTGAGCAAGTCACAGAGCAAACCAGAACAGAGGCTGCCAGCCAGAAAGGAAATGGACATTGTCAGAATAAGAAAACGAGAGAGAGAATGAGAGAGAAAGAGAAGAGAGTGTGTAAAAGAGAAATAGAAAGAGGGATAAAAAAGTATGTGTAAGAAAGAGGTAATTGTTTGCCTGGTGTTATCAGAGAGCGAATGGTAATATATTGTGAGGATGATAGAGCCTAGGACCTTCTCTACACCTTATTAATCTAGATCTGCGTATTATGTCTGGGTGCTACATGCGATTACACCATGTCACGGCCCTAATGCATTTCAATGTGTTTCCACGTGCCCTTCATGTCTTTATTAGTATTTATTATGCTGTTGGGTAACATGTTTTTCTTGTCAGTCGGCTTTGTTGTCCGGAAGGGGAGCTCGGCTGAATAGAGGACGGAGGACGTCTATCCCGTAAACTGAACAAATGAATTTGCGTGCTGCCATGACGGAGAGGATTTGCAATGGTAAATGAAGGTCTGCAAGCCAAATCACCATCTTCATTTTCTTTGGGGTGGGAAAAGAAGGACGAAAGTTCTTCCGGCGTTGCTACCCAGCTTGCTGTTATTAGAATCCTTAAAGGGACAGTTCGCCCACGTGACAAAATGGCACGTTGGTTTCATTACTCTGTAAGCATTCTATGGACGAGGTATGACAGCAATCGTTGCTTTGGTTTAGTTTGCCTGCCGCTGTTTCCACATGCTAACCTTTTTGCATTTGTGGCACAAATCATATTCAAGTCATGGGACCGATACTATAATTTTTCATGCATCCAAATCATCCAAAAGTATGTAAAATAGATTGCGAAGCTGAACAAAGTCCCTTGCAGATTATTTGAACATGATGTGCTAATAAAAATGGTAATATCGGTCCCACTTTAGCGTGTGGAAACAGTGCCAGGGAAAGTAAACCAAAACATGGATTGCTGTCATGTCTTGTCCATAGAACGCTTACAGGGTAAGGAAACCACTGTCATTTTGTCATTTGGGTGAACTGTCCCTTTAAAGTCTTTGAATCTTGGACGGACAGGGCTGTAGAAATGCCATCTGCACTCTCCTCTTCTCTCCACAGGAAAAGAGCAACAAAGCAGAACTGAAGTGTATACTTATGATACTGGAAAAGAGGGGGAAAATATGGAACATAGCCCCTACGTTTCTGCATTAGAAGTGGGCCGACATTACCATTACCATATGAACGAGGGATGAAGCCTCACTGCCTCCGATTAAGGGGCCAAAGATATGGGCTTAGCCAGCCAGGCCTGGCCAGCCGTGTCCTACCATCCTACCGCCCGCTAGGCCCAGACCACTCATCCGTCCATCACAGCCCTCGCTGCTCGTTGGCTCTGGACTGTCCTCTCAATCCTCTCTATCAGAGCGTTGCTCGTTTGCTCTGTTCTTCCACTATGTGTGGCAGGATGCACTGATGAATTAGCAAAGATCCACTGGGCCGTACCAAGGGCCTACTGGGAAGCACGGCGTCATTAACTTCAGTACAGTAACCACGTGAATGACACCCGCATAGCCAAAAAGGTCACTTTGGGAATGTGGACAGCACCTCCCAACTGGGTAGTAGTATTACTAATGTATTAAGTGGTTTAGATTATTTAGAAATATATTGTTTATGAAAGTGTATTTAATTACATTAATTATGTATTTTGTGTTTATTCTAGCTTAGTGAAAATGCGTATTGATACAAAGGTATGGAATACACAAGAATGGAAATCCAACATTTTAAGATTGGGAGATAATGACAATAGAAATAGAATCGAAAATGTTCAGCCAAAACCTATCTGGAAAGGCCAAGCCATTTTGAGGGACACTTCGCCATCCCTAATAGCCTATTTTGACATAAATGTAAGTAAAGGCCAATGGAACACTATGTTGAATCCTAAAATATGTACATAATCCTTTCTGTATGCAAAGAGCAGTCATGGATGTCTATCTCTGAGACAAATAGGGTAAATAAATACCAAGGACAATTACAACTTTAATGAGTAAACAAATATCATAGCGTATTCGTGTTTCTCGCCAGCTGCAAACACCGTAGCTATCAAATAATAAGTCCTGGCCAAAAATATGAAAGCTGTTCGCCTTTGAAAAGTACACAAATGTTTTCTAGGGAGTCCTTGAGGCGGGTTTTAACCTGTTTACTTCCTCTCATGAGAGGCTAGCCTTGCCTACGGCTAGCTTCAGGGTATTTAGCATAAGAATTGTTCATGTTTACATGCTTGGCATGAAGGTGGAAAAATATGCTTTAGCATTTTAGCGTTATTTTGTCGTAGTGCTAGGAAATCCAATAGGTGTCATGCTCTATTTAAGCTGTGAATATGATTTCCAGACAGGAGGACACAACAGAGGTATGGGTGAATTATCAACTATGATACAGTGACACACGGAATATCTCCACATCATCCCTTATCGAAGCAATATGAATGACGTGTTGTCATTTACTGTATGTAATGTAAGTGTAACACAACGTGTCACTTGACGGTATTTTACTGTTCGTGAAACAATCATCACGTACGTTTGGGAAGTATGATTCCATTACAAAGTATGGTTGCAAAATCTCACCTTCACAACCATTACAAAAACATTTGTTATGCTGCACAATGTAGCATATATAATTTCTCCTTTAAAAAAAATATTTATCATATATCTTCCCAACGGGAACGAGGAACACATAAAAAAAACAACGGAGAAAACTGTTGAAACATGATAAGAGTGCTAATTGAATACCAGAAACAACTTTGTAAATAAGTAAATAAAAACTACGGCATTGAAAGGATAAAAGGTCCACGCTAAGGCTCATCTTCCATATACACAAAACTGGCAATTTCATTAGCTTCCAAATCCAATTTTAGTATCATATGAAACCAGCAAAAATTCAGCTTCCCTTTAGACCTGACATATGGATGCACTGTACCAGTAGGACCTCCCAAAGCTCTCCTGGAGTACCCCCTACCGTTCCTCGTTGAATGTCTTCCAGAACTAGCACCTCCGATTCACTGTTGAAGGGCTTGGTGATTGGTTACCCAGTTCAACCAGTTGCTGTTGGAATACATATGTGGAATGCCTGGGGGTACTTGAGGAGAGGTTGGAGAAACACTGCACTGGACTGTAACACTATCAGTGCGATGAGAAAAGGCCCACAGGGAAAAGGCCCACAGAGACCTGTATGGTTCCAGTCCAGTAGTCCGCTAGAGCTGTCCTTTAACGGCAAGCACAGTAGGAGGCTTTGTCGGAGTGGTGTTATACCGGGAACCAGTTATCACAGAGGTTAGCGGGCTGCCACCATCGACACCAGACAGATGGATGGATGGACAAACGGATGGACGGACGGACGGACGGACGGACAGACGTGAAGAAAGTACCAAGAGGGAAAAAAGGACCAAGGATGACTTTTGGAAATGATTGACCACAAAAATGACGCTCTCTCCCAGAACACTTTAACAATCTATATATATCTGAGATGGTCATTGTATTAACGCAATTACCACCTCGCCACTCGAACTTTCCTTTCAACCCAATCAATGGCCATTCAGGTGACCATCTTCCACCAAAACAAAAGATTTGAAAGTGATAGCTTCAATTTGTCCATTAGTCAAGGCAGACGTCTAAGGTCCCAGGTCCTGTTGCTACAATGGAGACATTCAGTCAGAGGGCTGATGTTGTAATGTCCTGCTCTTTGTTTCAGACTAGATGGCCCTCTCCAAGTCCATTTGGAGGGACAATCGGAGTGGCAGGTCAAGCCGTCTTGCCGGACTTGTCTCGTGAAATGAGTTTCAGAAAGCCTTTCATATAGGATCAAATGGACAACTGCAATTAGGAGGGCAAAAGTGTGTGTGTATGTGTCTGTGTGCGCGCGCGTGTGTGCCGTTGTCTTTTATTAAAACTCTCACAGGTATAAGGAACACAAGTTGAAAGTCAAGTATTGTCAACTGGATGTGTGTCTGGGAAGGTGAATTTTCTGTGTGCATGTGTGTTGTGTGCATGTCATGTGTGTGTGTTGTGTGCATGTCATGTCATGTGTGTGTGTCATGTCATGTGTGTGTGTCATGTGTGTTGTGTGCATGTCATGTCATGTGTGCATGTCATGTCATGTGTGTGTGTCGTTTGTGTGTGTGTGTGTGTGTGTGTGTGCGCGCGCGCGCGCGTGCGCGTGTGTCACAAGTCATGTAAATGACGAACAACTACAGTACCTTAATACAATCCAACGACTCCTACAAGAGAATGTCTATGCATTGTCCTATCGTATCCCTTCCAGTGTGTTCCTCATTGAGCTTAACCGAGAGTAGCAACGATGGAACAGCTTTCCCAGTGAGAGAGAGAGAGGTGGAGGACGGCCTCTGATTGTCTTGTAAAGGCCATACGTGATGGATGAGCCTATTCTGAAAGGGCAATCCCTTTTCATTGATTATCTTCTACTTTGATCACACACCTGGTAAAAAAAAATAACAAAATATTTTTTCCATTTACATGACCCTTGGACATACTTATTCATTTTTTTTTTTAAATTAAATGATTTGGAAGTGATTTATTATGAGGGCTTGTTGTTTTTTTAAAGGACAAAGCAAAGTTATGAATAAGATATTGTGTCAAATTGTATTTATGAAATGAATAATGAAATAGTAGAAATTATGCCATGTCTTTTTTTAATAACGTAGATTGGCCTGATGGCAGCAGGACTTTCACAGAGCATTTAAAGTGTACTGCATAACATTGTGACTTTCTAAAACTGGGAAATAGTAATTCTATCATTTCCATCGAATAGGACCCATGAGAACCAACATGGGAAGTTCATAGGGGTATATCAAATTAGGTGTTAATTAAAAGCTATAGTCTGTATTTTATGGAAATTAAGGCATAGATACATCTTTCAACTTTGATTTCAGGTCAAACAGATGGAAAAGGGGTCTTAGAAAAAAGGTCCTAAATGGTATTAAAAATGCATCAACACACAATAATGTTGAAGAGACGACCCCTGTCAACTAATATCAATATTTGGGGGAGAAATCGTTTACCTTTTGTACGTTTAAGAAATATTGCCTTACCAAAAACCCACATATGTGTAAGATATTTTCTAATTTCTCTCCTTCATGAGGGAGGAGGATAATGAAAGTTCACAGAAGAAATGGTAGACCTACCAATTATTTATAGTGATTTTACTGAAATCAGTTTTGTTTATGAATTATTAAGTGACTCAAACTAGTAATTCCGTTAGAAATGGGTAACGAAATCACCCCCCCAAAAAATCGGTAATGGAATGACTGCAACTGAATTGGCTACAATGGGAATCATAATAGTCCACAGTTGGGTCACCTGCTACAGTCTTACTGTTAAGTTCAACTCATAATTGTTTTATTTCTCTAGTCTCGGGGTCAAACCAAGAGTGTTTAAAACAGAGCTCTTTCTCTCTCTCTCTGTGTGTGTCTCTCGCTCTCTCTCTCTCTCTCTCTCTCTCTCTCTCTCTCTGTGTGTCTCTCTCTCGCTCTCTCTCGCTCTCCCCCCCTATTGTAAGCAGAGCCCACTGAGCACCGACTGACACCGGAAGTCCATTAAAAAGCAGTTGAAATTTGGCCAGTCCACCCTGGCCTTGATGGTAACGTCCACAGACTGACTGGACTGGACTAAATATGGACCTATCATAGACGTGTGTTTAACATGTGTGGATAGTACAATACAGTACATTAAATAAAAGTTGTACTGCACTGAGCTATACTCTACCCTACTGCACTGTACTGAATTCTACCCTACCTTACCCTACTCTACTCTGCTCTGCTGTATTGTACTGCACTCTACTCCGCTATGCTGTGCTGGGCTGCGAATTATGCATTTCTGTGTAGTACGGCATACCCATGATGTAATTCTGTTACCGTAATTCCATTTTCCTCTTCACTGTAGTTCAATAAACAAAACAGATGTTTTTAAAGTCAAGGTGTCATGTCATACCTGACACCCCATTCTTTCTGCAGACATCTTTTAGTCTTAATTCGGAGCAGATATTACAGTGCCTTGCGAAAGTATTCGGCCCCCTTGAACTTTGCGACCTTTTGCCACATTTCAGTCTTCAAACATAAAGATAGAAAACTGTATTTTTTGTGTGAAGAATCAACAACAAGTGGGACACAATCATGAAGTGGAACGACATTTATTGGATATTTAAAACTTTTTTAACAAATCAAAAACTGAAAAATTGGGCGTGCAAAATTATTCAGCCCCTTTACTTTCAGTGCAGCAAACTCTCTCCAGAAGTTCAGTGAGGATCTCTGAATGATCCAATGTTGACCTAAATGACTAATGATGATAAATACAATCCACCTGTGTGTAATCAAGTCTCCGTATAAATGCACCTGCACTGTGATAGTCTCAGAGGTCCGTCAAAAGCGCAGAGAGCATCATGAAGAACAAGGAACACAACAGGCAGGTCCGAGATACTGTTGTGAAGAAGTTTAAAGCCGGATTTGGATACAAAAAGATTTCCCAAGCTTTAAACATCCCAAGGAGCACTGTGCAAGCGATAATATTGAAATGGAAGGAGTATCAGACCACTGCAAATCTACCAAGACCTGGCCGTCCCTCTAAACTTTCAGCTCATACAAGGAGAAAACTGATCAGAGATGCAGCCAAGAGGCCCATGATCACTCTGGATGAACTGCAGAGATCTACAGCTGAGGTTGGAGACTCTGTCCATAGGACAACAATCAGTCTTATATTGCACAAATCTGGCCTTTATGGAAGAGTGGCAAGAAGAAAGCCATTTCTTAAAGATATCCATAAAAAGTGTAGTTTAAAGTTTGCCACAAGCCACCTGGGAGACACACCAAACATGTGGAAGAAGGTGCTCTGGTCAGATGAACCCAAAATTGAACTTTTTGGCAACAATGCAAAATGTTATGTTTGGCGTAAAAGCAACACAGCTCATCACCCTGAACACACCATCCCCACTGTCAAACATGGTGGTGGCAGCATCATGATTTGGGCCTGCTTTTCTTCAGCAGGGACAGGGAAGATGGTTAAAATTGATGGGAAGATGGATGGAGCCAAATACAGGACCATTCTGGAAGAAAACCTGATGGAGTCTGCAAAAGACATGAGACTGGGATGGAGATTTGTCTTCCAACAAGACAATGATCCAAAACATAAAGCAAAATCTGTAGGTGTTAGGTGTTGAGTAGGTGTTAGAATGGCCAAGTCAAAGTCCAGACCTGAATCCAATCGAGAATCTGTGGAAAGAACTGAAAACTGCTGTTCACAAATGCTCTCCATCCAACCTCACTGAGCTCGAGCTGTTTTGCAAGGAGGAATGGGAAAAAATGTCAGTCTCTCGATGTGCAAAACTGATAGAGACATACCCCAAGCGACTTACAGCTGTAATCGCAGCAAAAAAAAAAAAAAAAAAGTTTTTGATTTGTTAAAAAAGTTTGAAATATCCAATAAATGTCGTTCCACTTCATGATTGTGTCCCACTTGTTGTTGATTCTTCACAAAAAAATAGTTTTATATCTTTATGTTTGAAGCCTGAAATGTGGCAAAAGGTCGCAAAGTTCAAGGGGGCTGAATACTTTCGCAAGGCACTGTATATATTTGGAAAACGTAGTCACATAAAAACCTGAGGTAGATTTTACTGTAATTCCGTTGCCAAAGTCTGCATCAGCACAGTTCTTAAAAGTAGTCCTTGTTCTTACAGTTGTATGGTTTGTTAAACCTTGAAATCAACGGTTTTGGCATAAGCGTAATTCCGTTACCGTGGAATTCACCAACTACAACTGTCACTGTTGGTCTCTGTACATTTTTTTACCTTTTACATGGTAGTTGTTAAGAAAGCTTAGGAGACAAACCCAACCCATTCATGTTGTATACCACCGGTGCCAATACATTTCTGGGGAGTGTGTGGCTATGCCTCAGCTAGAGATTTTGCACGACTTTCTGAACTCAGCAGGATTGACCTGGAGACTGGACAGACAGGTTCGAGGCTGAGTATGTTAACCATCTCTGTCGCCACGGTGACAGATTAGTTACCACGGCGAAGCTCATTTACGAGCGCCAGACGGACAGCGGCCTGTCATTTATCTAAGGTATTTCTGACAGACACACACGTTCCACTCGGGCATGTGTCACAGAGTTTGAGGACTCTTTTCGGTGGCTGCTCGGTCCGTGACGAGAGACACCCAAGATGGGGATAAAAATACAAGGGGTATAATGGCCACAGTCAGGGTGCCAGAAAGAGAATATGGGATTGATATTGATGTTTTATATAGCATTCCTATTATTGATTTACAGTAGGATGATTCATACAGGTCCATAACTTAGGGTGATTGTTGGTAAAGTGGGACACTTTCTGAAAGTTAGCTTTCTGGGAACACGGAATCACCCCATTGTCTTAGCCCCCAATGTGAAACGAATCTAGATACCCTTCTAAATGACTCTACTACACTATACAAAATAAAACGTGAAGGAATATTAAACATAGGATGGATGACTCTTCTTCAAATATAAATTGTCCTGAGACCACATTTCTTTTCAGTTGACACTGCCAAAATGGGACACTTAGCTCTTTATTGCATGAAGTGGAAATGAGTGTGCATTAGTCACTTCACTGTTAAACTTCAACGATTCACACAAATGAGATGTATGAGTACTTTACGTTTTAGCAGGCACTCTTATCCAGGGTAACTTACAGTAGTGAGTGCACACATTTTCTTCCTGGTCCCCCACAGGAGTTTGAAGCCACAACCTTGGCATTGAAGTACCATGCTCTACCAACTGAGCCACTTACCATTACCTTACTAAAACATTCTTTATGTATTCCTGTGGAATATTAATCATGCCCATTTATTACCAGTATTATTAATATCAACATCATCATACTTGATTATGATTGTATGATGTATATGCAATTGTACAGTCTATAATATCAGCTCAACATTCTCGACGCTGCGCTAGTGGACATTTTGTAGAATGCAACAAAACAGACCCCTCAACAAATTAAATGACTGTTTTATTGTTATATACCTGTATGGTTAAGAATTTACAGTATCCTGCTCGGGTTATTGATGTTGGTGAGGTAATATCTTTCTAAGTAAAACGCAGCTATGCTAGCTTTCGCTAGCAAGCCAACTGAGGAAAATTAAATTGAAAATCTGAGCCTATTTAGAAAATTGTTTTCTGTTAAGAAAACATGTATTTCATAATCCTCCAAATTGTATTTTTCGCCATTAAAATGACCTAGAAGAATGTCCCAGATTGACAGTAGGTGATTGGCATACTGGGACACTCAAAATGTCAATGTTCTAGAAAGGTGAGTGTAGCATGAAAACCATTTACAATCATTTTGATTCACAATTACATCCCATGACAAAATATGTTGTAATGTGACACTGAATATCCTTTCTAGATTTTTTTATAACCATAACATTATTTACCTCAGAAGACTATGGCATATTACCATTATTGTGCATTCACATAGTTCGTACTAGGAAACTCAAACATTTCCGACTTGCTAATTCTTTGAACGCGGAACGTGTATAACTACAGAAATGTCCGTTTCCTGGTTCGGACTAGCGCGACGCAGCATAAGCCTCTGGAGGCGTTTGTATACACGTTGAACACATTGTTTATCGTCACATACTTACTAACACACAGGCATTGATTGTTGGTTATGTTATTGTACAAATGTCAATATAACCATTACAAAGCTTAAATGTACCACTTGACCAATCCTCAACCTAATTCAACGAAGTTGCAAACGTCAACAATGTTACCCCTCAAATGACCATAGTCAGCAATAATTATTGTTATTAGAAAATGACTGCAAGGGTCAATAAAGAGCATTTCACACACACCACCGAGGCACCTGTACTGAACTTGAAGCCATATGTCATTTCATCCAATACGCAAACCGCACGTGTTTCTAATGTCCTCCAACGCCACCTTCTGGCCACTTCGAGAACTACATCCATCCTACCTTTAAAACTAATATTCACTCTGTCATTTCAAACCAGGCCTGACATGTTTTTCTGATAGGTAAAGGTCAGTGAGAGAAGGAAAGATAATGTCAGTAAATAAGAGCAGTGGAATGAGTCCCCTGTGGGTTTGTTCATGTCAATTATCTGTAGAGAAGCAGTGCTCTCTCACAGCACTTATTAACAGACAATGGATGACCTGGAAGAACTTGGGCACAGCGAACCGAGACCTCAGCGTTTAAAAACCTGCACGCAATGTTACTGCATAAATGTATCCCCCAGGGGCTGGGGAATTACCGTACGGAGCTCAGTGTAGTGTACACTATATCGGGTAGAGAGAGGAGGGAAACACAAAGGTAGGGTTGAGAGATACACACTTGCACAAACACACACACACACACACACACACATACACACACACACACATATTAATATGACTATAATTAACACAGGCATGTACAGAAAACAAACTGTTCACAAAGCACACTCTCTGACACACAGAAATATAAACTCTCTCCTCTCTCTCCGTCTCTGTCTCTCTCTGTTTCTCTTTCCCTCTCTCTCTGTCTCTCTTTCCCTCCCTCTCTGTCTCTCTCTGTCTCTCTTTCCCTCCCTCTCTGTCTCTCTCTGTCTCTTTTTCCCTCCCTCTCTGTGTCTCTCTCTCTTTCCCCCACTCTGTCTTTCTCTCTGTCTTTCTCTCTGTCTTTCTTTCCCTCCCTCTGTCTCTCTCTCTCTCTCTCTCTCTCTCTCTCACTCTCTCCTTCTCTCTGTCTCTCTTTCCCTCCTTCTCTCCCTCTCTCTCTGTCTCTCTTTCCCTCCCTCTCTCTCTGTCCCTCCCTCCCTCCCTCACCGCCTGTTAAATAAACACAGAGAACCCTCTCCATTTTCCTCGCCAATTGATGTCTGCAATGTGAGTAGGCAAGCGCTAGCTGACTTAGATCTCTTGGACCACAGAGCAAAGTAGGTTTCCATTTGAAAGGCTCCTCTTGCCATTTGCATCAATAACGGTCTGTATTATTTAATGCATTAATAGTTTTGGCATTCCAATTTGACTGACAAGTTAATGAGGCTCTTTTCTTTTCATTCCACTCTCTCCTGTAGCTGTATCAGACAGAGATGCTTACCCACTGGACACAGGCTGGTTGAATCAACGTTGTTTCCACGTCATTTCAATGAAGTTGAACCAACGTGGAATAGACATCGAATTGACGTCTGTGCCCAGTGGGTAGTGTGTGACTGCGTTATTGCGTGTGAATAATGCTTTGAATTCTGTATGTTTTTCTGAGGTCTATTATGATCCGTCTAAATATTTTAAGAGCTTTTAAAAACCCACACAATTCTCACGTAATCACAGCACAAAGACAGTGAGAGAAATTCATAGATTCACATTTTGACGTTCTGGATGGTGACTGTAGATCCTTGCTTTCAGAAGTGCTCTTTCCTTTTTTTAAGTCTCAAGAAGAACTATATGTAGGGCTGGGCACAAAAAGGAAAACCACTTATCCCCAGGTAGCATCCCAACCTCACAGTCCTCTCTCTCTCTCTCTCTCTCTCTCTTTCTCTTTCTATATATGTCCTTATTTCTGTTGTCTAGTTATGAGACTGAAGCCACAGGACACGACACACAAGGGATCTCGTTTTGCGACAGGACAAAGCCCTGATTTGTACCAACAATCCCCTCGTCTTCTGTTCCTCTTTACTTTTCTTCTCCTTTAAATGAGCTGTCACATCTTCCCCTTCTTCCACCGAAAGCCTATTAACTCAAACCCGTTGTTTTTGTTACCTTGGCACCAACCAAAGCAACAACAAGAAAAGAGAATGTTAAAAGAATACACGGGGGGGGGGTTTCTGTTCTCTTCAGAGGTGTCACTTTGCTTTCCGACAGTTATTCTACCTCTCCCAATTAGTCCTACTAAATATAGCCGGCGGTGTCTGAGGCTCCGGGGCTGCAATCCAGGAGAGTATGCAGACTGGAGCTCCAGTGTGATACTCTGCAAGGGCGGTTACCAGTAAGGGAGGTAGAGAGGTAGTTAGAGCGTGTGTTGGGGAATACACATCTCCTGGCCTGCCAAGCCAGCATCCCAGAGATTTAAAGGCAGACATAACAAGACAGAGAGGAGGATATGGACTATGGGGCTGTGTGTGAGTGTGTGGGGGGGGGTTCAGCTGGATGCTGATGGCTGTACTGACTTCTACCGGCATCACGAGGAGGAGGGAAGAGAGGCAGGCAGGGAGCAATGAGCAGCTTGGTTTCCTGTACATGAATGGTATGTGCTTTACGTTAGACATTAGACACCTGCTGATTTTTAATAAGGTCTGCTTGTTCTTGTTTGCTGTAGGATGGGTTAGCGATGATGGTGTGAAAATCTACCAGACTAAGCCATCTTGGGGAGACAGGCAGGGAGGCAGTTTGACTTACAGTAATTACACATACTCAGCACATTAGAACCCTGCTGCACTAGGAGTCGGGCGTCGGTTATAGGGAAAGGATGGTACTGGTGAGATGAACAAACAATGGCGACTGATTGGTTTTTCTTGCTCGCTTGTTCGAGTCCTTAAAGTAAACCTAAATGACGGCAAATATATTCAACACATTAACAAATGTATTACTTCTAAGAATAATTTGTAAAACATTATGGAAAAAGTGGCACGTTAGAGCGCACATGCTAAATTGGGACAGAGCATTTATTTAAATGTATGTATGGCTTATTCATGATGTCATACAACTTAATTTCCTTGTTTTCACTCCTTATGCTCCCGAGTGGCACAGCGGTCTAAGGCACTGTATCTCAGAGCTAGAGGTGTCACTACAGACAACCTGGATCAATTCCAGGCTGTATCACAACAGGCTGTGATTGGGAGTCCCATAGGGCGTGGCACAATTGTCCCAGCGTCGTCCGGGTTTGGTGGGTGTAGGCCGTCATTGTAAATAAGAATTTGTTCTTAACTGACTTGCCTAGTTAAATAAAAAATACAAATGCGACATGACATTGACAGCAACCTGCGTGTCTGTCTGGTTCCTACCAGCTTCATACAGCACAGTAGGGGACCATTGCTTATTTTGCACACTGAGCCATCATTAGCATTGTTTAATGCACAAGCGATGCATAATGCATGTCACACAAGTCCCACACACACACCCGCACACCCAGGATCCCTGCCGACAGGAGTGGGCATGTGGTAGGGTTCTGTAAAGCTGGGGATCGTGGTGATCTGAGCTGTTGACACACACGTGTGTACGCACACACACACACACACACACACACACACACACACACACACACACACACACACACACACACACAGAGAGCTGTTGACACTTAACATCCCACATTCTGCTCACTTGGAGGTGACTAACAAACATTGGTATGTCCTAAAGGGGACACTTGATTCAATCACTAATCTGAAGTGGACAATGGCCTGGATGGATAGGTGAGAGACTAAACCATTTAGGGGTTTGGTTTCAGAAGCAGTCACAAGTCTTAAGTTACATGAGAACGAACAAACACTGTGAAAATGTGCTTGGTAACACTAAAACTAGTGGCAACTGAGCTGCCACCACCAGGAGACGAAACCTTAACTTTGCTGGAGTATTGGAACATGGTTGTGAAGGCATTGGGACAGATTTATGGTGTACTGAAACATTCATCCGGAGGTGTTCTGAAACGTTCATCCTGAGGTGTTCTGAAGCATTCATCCTGAGGGGTCCTGAAACATTCATCCTGAGGTGTTCTGAAGCATTCATCCTGAGGGGTCCTGAAACATTCATCCTGAGGGGTTCTGAAACATTCATCCGGAGGTGTTCTGAAACATTCATCCTGAGGTGTTCTGAAGCATTCATCCTGAGGGTTCCTGAAACATTCATCCTGAGGGGTTCTGAAACGTTCATCCTGAGGTGTTCTGAAACGTTCATCCTGATGGGTCTTGAAACATTCATACTGAGGTGTTCTGAAACATTCATCCTGTAGTGTTCTGAAACATTAATCCTGAGGTGTTCTGAAACATTTATCCTGAGGTGTTCTGAAACATTTATCCTGAGGTGTTCTGAAACATTCATCCTAAGGTGTTCTGAAACATTCATCCTGAAGTGTTCTGAAACATTCATTCTGAGGTGTTTTGAAACATTCATCCTAAGGGGTCCTGAAACATTCATCCTGAGGTGTTCTGAAGCATTAATCCTGAGGTGTTCTGAAACATTCATCCTGAGGTGTTCTGAAACATTCATCCTGAGGTGTTCTGAAACATGACATGGTGTGTTGTAACACCACATCATCAAGAATTGTGCAACACCTTGCCAGAGACTGGGAGTCCTAACCCAGAAAGGGTTGAAAATACTATTATGGTGTTTCGAATCCGGTCTAGTGCAGAATTAGATCCCTTCTTCTGGAGTTTCCAAATACTGTAAATGGTCCCTCCTCTTATTGTGTATTCCATGATTTTATATGGTGTTTATAAACTCTTCATCGGTAATTCCAAAAGATGAAATGGACAGTATAAGCTCAAACAAAGGACATAAGTATTTTTTGTTTTGTTTGGAAAATACAAATTCATTGGTTTGTCCAGGAAATGAATTAACGAGTACAAAAACTTTTTTTCAAGACAGGATTTAAGCTTTATTATCAAATTATCAAATGACAAACAGGCCTTAAACATTTGTATATTGATAAAGGCAGTTCAAAGATCTGTAAGGTTTTTATCATATTCTTCAAAATCAACAGAAATGTGGCATTATATTTCACATTCATTGGAAATAACGCAGACAATGACTGTTAATGTTAGAACTAGCACTCATACAAAACTTGTAAAAAAAACTTCAGGAATGCCCTCCCTCCACCTCCATACCTCAGCCTTGGGGAATTCTGAGCAGTACAAAACCACAATGTTTGAAGCTCAAATTTAGCCTTTCATTTCAACATTTATCTTCTGATATTAAGGTATGAAAAAATAAAGGTGGACTTACACACACAAAAAACATTCACTAGGCCCTATTCAAACTCCCGATAAGTTGATTTAACGTGGACTGATGACTGTAGTACATTTTTTCCTCAGTCCATGTTAAGTCTACCTTTCTGAAGTCTGAATCGGGCCCTGTGATCAGAGTAACGAGGGTGGTTCAGCACAACAGTTGACTCCTGAAGACTGGCTGAGTGGACTCTAAGGCAGTGTTTTGACAAGCAAGAGACCTGGGTTCACATCCACCTTTTCACATGATTACCAGTGTTAAAGGCTCACTTTATACATTTTAACTCTGCTATAACTTACATAGCCCTAAACATTTTGGTTGTAACATTATTTATATCACAAAGTTGCCTGGCAACTGCAGCCTATAATTAGTGGCAATGTATACCCTAGGAAAGCATTCTATTCCCAGTGTCTTTTTTAAAATGTTAGTTAAAATATTGAGTTAAATCGATATATCAATATTTATAATCAATCAATATTTATGATATAAACCATTTGCAATTTAGAAACATTTGGTTATATGAGAGACACAGTCTGACAAAACATTTTGTGTTTGCATGCTACCTTTCACATGCATTAAAACACCCAACACTCTTAAAAAGCCAAATATTCAGATTGGTGCCTCAGAATACTTCCATTCTGTTTGGAAATACATCCAGTGTATGACACTTCCATTGGGTTTGCATTCAAACAACCTCCAAAACACCAGATCTCAGCTAAGGTGCACTACTTTACATGGTTTTACTACACGAGGATGGTGTTGTGTGTCTTTTTATTTTAACAGTGAAGGCTCTTATGGAGAGGTGAGTTAAACTATGAGTTTTTCTATGAGAAAACTATCAGTACTATTTTGACAGTTTTGTTTTTTAGTAGCCAGATGTGCTCTCAATCATTGGTGTCACCGAGGGGAATGGAGAAACCACAGGGGTACCTGTGTCTGGAGGTCAGGAGAGGAGAGCAGGAGGGGACCATGACAGAGACCACCCAATGTTAAAGGTCATCCAATGACACGTTCCCTGCCCAGTCAGCCAGCATGGTACGTCCAGGTTCCACCTCAGTAAGGCACACTTAACCAGCATGGCTACCACAGCATTCTGCAACGAAACGCCATCACATCTGGTTTTCGCTTAGTGATTTGATTTGTTTTTTTGATATGACAAAGACCCAAAACACACCTCCAGGCTGTGTAATGGCTATTTTACCAAGAAGGAGAGTGATGGGGGGCAGCATCAGATGACCTGGCCTCCACAATCACCCGACCTCAACCCAATTGATGGTTTGGAATGAGTTGGACCGCAGAGTGAAGGAAAAGCAGCCAACAAGTGCTCAGCATATGTGGGAACTCCTTCACGACTGATGGAAAAGCATTCGTCACGAAGCTGGTTGAGAGAATGCCAAGAGTGTGCAAAGCTGTCATCAAGGTGGTTATTTTGAAGAATCAAAAATGTGTTTAACACTTTTTTGGTTACTACATGATTCCGTATGTGTAATTTCATAGTTTTGATTTCTTAATGTAGTTTTAATGTAGAAAATAGTAAAAATAAAGAAAAATATTTTTAATGACATTTTGGGGTGGCAGGTATCCTAGTGGTTAGAGTGTTGGGCCACTAACCAAAAGGTTGCTGGATCAAATCCCCAAGCTGACAAGGTAAAAATGGGTCATGTTGCTCCTGAACAAGGCAGTTAACCCATTGTTCCCCGGTAGGCCATCATTGTAAAGAAGAATTTGTTCTTAACTGACTTGCCTAGTTAAAATAATAAAAAATATATAATGATTTACATACTCAGGTTTCTCTCTGCAGCAGGTCTCACTTGCATGATATATATATATATATATATAAATACATAATTCATAATAATAAAAAAACATTGTGTAAATAGTACATGTATAAAAAATACACTTATCCATTTTTGAATAATTCATGTTGTATGTGTGGATCATAGATTGATCTATGTGTTCATATCATGCTGCATTCATAAACTGTGAATAGCCCACTGCTGAGAGCATGGGAAAATGAGAGCCACAGGTGCGTTTGAGTGCGGAGTGATTTAACAGAGCAGGTGCTTCCCATTGACTGAGTGATTGTTGTTTCTCTGTGGTCTGGGAGGGCATAATAAACTATGGAATGCCTTCATCAGAATCTTCCCACAGGAAGTGATGCAGTCCAGAGGCATGGGGAAGTTCCTGGACGTACAAAAATAATGGTGGTGACGTTTAGTGGTCCTTTGTCATCCAATGATCATAAAGAACAATTTTTTTTTTTTTTAAAGAAGTCTGCCACGTGGACAGCAACATTTCCTGTGTCCATGTTAGTTCCTTTGTTTCTGTTTCGTGACTTTATTTATTTCCAGGTTTTTAACAATCATACGTTTTAGATACATTAGAAGAACTCTTAAATGAATGTGAAATGATGTAATGAAAGAGGGAGAAAATAAATAAACAACATGGAATTCGAATCAAGTAGTTATGAGGGGAAACTGAGACAGCTTCCCTTACACAGTGGTCCACCAAGATCTGCTCCAACAGTCCAGAACCATAGCTCTGACACACCCTGGGGATGCTATGATACGCTATGCAAGGCTACACATCCTCTTGTGGATCCTCACGACTTGAGGGAAAAAAAGAGGGGCCAACTAGACCATCTCCCTCTTTCAGCTTGACTGACGGACAGGACACAGATGCTCAAACAGTAGAACGCAGAATGCATGTTCTTGTCAGACAAGAGAGATTCACAAAGGTATATTCCCCGACAACGAGAGAGAGAGAGAGAGAGAGAGAACGCTGTCGGTTATTGAGGTTTTAACTAAATATTCAGTTGATTCCCTTCCAGTGAGAAGTTGTATGATCTTGCTGTAAGCCACTGACTGACAGGCCATGACCCGCTCCACCCCGGTCTACCAACCACAGCGCTCCGACACGGCTCCACAACCAACGGGATCAATCACTTCTGGAAATTAATGAAAGATTATTTAGGGAAAACATGTCGTGTGTGCGTGGTTTGAAATATTCAAATAGCTTCAGAGTTGAAAATAATACTGACCCCTCGCTTGAACATACCTTGGGTGAACACAACTTTCTCACCAATTGTAGTCTTATCAATGGACGCGTTTAATGATTGTTTGAGATAAACATTCACTGTAGATTTACAGAGACCACTCCCAAGTGTCCTGCACCATTTACCAAGAGGTTTTAGTCTGTACAACACACACTTTCCCGGTAGCAACCGCTTGGTAGTCTACAGCCCCACACAATACAACACATCCCCCCCTTTCTCTGCCTTTCCTTCAAACCCACGAAGTGAACAAATGCCAAAGTATGGTAAAACAGCCGTGTGAGAGCTGACTGCCGTGTGGGGCTTTACTCTTCATCCTCCTGCAAAGCCCTCTCCCAACACAGAACAGGAGGGAGACAGGAGGAGACAGGAGGGAGGATGGAGGGAGGCAGGGGGAGACAGGGGGAGACAGGAGGGAGGAAGGGGAAGACAGGAGGGAGACACTGAGCACAGCCTGTCAGGTTGGCGTGACGGAACACTCATTGTCACGATTCCCAGGCGGTGACATGCCTCGTCTGGCCGGCCCAGGATGATGGCTAATCTGTGGATGGAATTACAGCTGCATCTGATTGGTGGGTAGGGGGGATATAGGGCTGACGCCGTCACACACACTGCCATAAAACATAGACAAACATGGATAGATTGACACAGGTGGCCGTATAGTGGTCGGCCTGTTCAGTGAACCTGAGGTGTGTGTGTGTGTGTGTGTGTGTGTGTGTGTGTGTGTGTGTGTGTGTGTGTGTGTGTGTGTTAGAGAAAGAGAGGAAGAGAGAGAAAAAGAGAGACAACGATAGAATAAAGGAAAAAGACAGAAAGGAAGAAAGAGATCCGACATTAAAAATACTACAGTTTACTATAGAATACTACTGTACTTTCTGTAGAGTTCTGTAGTAAACTGTAGTGTACTGTAGAGTGCTATTCCTAAATCATGTGTAGTACTTACAATAGAATGTTGTAGAATACTAGTTTTATCCACACAACATAAACTGTAGTACATGTCTGTAGTACATGTCTGTAGTAAATGTCTGTAGTACATGTCTGTAGTAAACGTCTGTAGTAAATGTCTGTAGTAAACGTCTGTAGTAAATGTCTGTAGTAAACGTCTGTAGTAAACGTCTGTAGTAAATGTCTGTAGTAAACGTCTGTACTAAATGTCTGTAGTAAATGTCTGTAGTAAACGTCTGTAGTAAACGTCTGTAGTAAACGTCTGTAGTAAATGTCTGTAGTAAACGTCTGTAGTAAATGTCTGTAGTAAACGTCTGTAGTAAACGTCTGTAGTAAATGTCTGTAGTAAATGTCTGTAGTAAATGTCTGTAGTACATGTCTGTAGTACATGTCTGTAGTAAACGTCTGTAGTAAATGTCTGTAGTACATGTCTGTAGTAAACGTCTGTAGTAAATGTCTGTAGTAAATGTCTGTAGTAAATGTCTGTAGTAAATGTCTGTAGTAAACGTCTGTAGTAAATGTCTGTAGTAAATGTCTGTAGTAAACGTCTGTAGTACATGTCTGTAGTAAACGTCTGTAGTAAACGTCTGTAGTAAACGTCTGTAGTAAATGTCTGTACTAAACGTCTGTAGTAAACGTCTGTAGTAAACGTCTGTAGTAAATGTCTGTAGTACATGTCTGTAGTAAATGTCTGTAGTAAATGTCTGTACTAAATGTCTGTAGTAAATGTCTGTAGTAAACGTCTGTAGTAAATGTCTGTAGTAAATGTCTGTACTAAATGTCTGTAGTACATGTCTGTAGTAAATGTCTGTAGTAAATGTCTGTAGTAAATGTCTGTAGTAAATGTCTGTAGTAAATGTCTGTAGTAAACGTCTGTAGTAAATGTCTGTAGTAAATGTCTGTAGTAAACGTCTGTAGTAAACGTCTGTAGTAAACGTCTGTAGTAAACGTCTGTAGTAAATGTCTGTAGTAAATGTCTGTAGTAAATGTCTGTAGTAAATGTCTGCAAAAACACTACAGTCTGCAAAAACACTACACGTTTTAACTACAGCAAATACTACAGTATTTTATTTGCATATACTCTGCCCATTCCTCTGCCCCATATCCCAATTTGTGCCACCAGTAAGCGAAAAACCTACATGCCAAGTATAGACCATATATTGTGTTCCTTACAGGTTAAAGAAAAGAGAAGAAGGGCTGAACTCTCCGTTCAGAACCCAGGAGGCTGCTGAGGGGAGAATGGCTCATAATAATGGCCAGAACGGAGCAAAGGGAATGGCATTAAACACATGGAAGCCATGTGTTTGATGTATTTGAGCCAATTGCAGTGATTCCGCTCCAGGCATTAGCATGAACCCCCAATTAAGGTGCCACCAACCTCCTGTGGAACCCAGTCCCTCCTACAGGTTATAGAACATGGTCTCTTTTAGTATTTCTCTGCTAGGTTTCCTCAAGGAGAAAAGCCACCCACTTCTATGTAAAGGATAATAAAACAAAATACTACATCAATGTCCCCAAAAACACCACAGTAAATACTACAGTATACTACAGTCTGCAAAAACACAGTAACTACAGTAATTACTATAGGATATACTAGTCTATACACTAGTATTTTGTCATCTAGGATGCCTGTGTTAGTAATAGACTGTAGGCAGGGCACAGAGAGAAAACAGACTGTGGGCTGGATTTATGTGGCCTTGATGACAGTTCAGTTGTATAACGGCAGCCTCTGACTGTAATTTAGAAATGAAGAAAGGAAACAATTTGGTCTTCCAATGATTGCCCTAATGACAGTAGGGAGATCACATTAGCCTGACGAGCAAACGCATCAATTAGCTTACGACCGGGGCATTTATTCGTCTTTCCACCTGCCAAATGGCTGTTAAGTCAATTCAAAAGGTTTTCACTTCACTTTAATTCAAATCAATTGCAGTCTCTTTCAGTAGGAGACAACAATGGGGAGAGGTGCTCGTCAAGCCATTAGAGGGGAGACATTTAGTTAGATATGAATAAGAATGAGTACCCTCTGCTCTCTTCAGAGTTTTTAAAATTAAGGAGAGAAATGAGTGAGTGAGAGAGAGCAAGAGGGGGGGGGGGGGGGGGAGAGAGAGAGAGAGAGAGAGAGAGAGAGAGAGAGAGAGAGAGAGAGAGAGAGAGAGGAGGACAGAGAGAGAGCGAGAGAGAGAGAGAGACAGAGAGAGAGACAGACAGTCAGAAAGATAGACAGACAGAGACAGAGAGATGGAGGACAGTCTCTCCTCTCCTCTAAAGTACTGTATGTACCCAGTATTAATAATTACAGCAGGGGGCTGATACAGTAGTTATAGAGCCATGATGATGGAGGGAAATAAAATGGGAAAGTGAATGTAAAATCATTTAGCTGTATACGTTTGTAGCCTATTAACAATGTCTGGTGTGTGTGTGTGTGTGTGTGTGTGTGTGTGTGTGTGTGTGTGTGTGTGTGTGTGTGTGTGTGTGTGTGTGTGTGTGTGTGTGTGTGTGTGTGTGTGTGTGTGTGTGTGTGTGTGTGTGTGTGTGTGTGTGTGTGTGTGTGTGTGTGTGTGTGTGTGTGTGTGTGTATATGTTTATGTTTATGCATGAGTTCACCAGCACTATATACTGTGTAATTCACACAGCACATCTCACCACTTGAATTACCATTCAGATCGATGGGCACCATTGTATTTGATTTTTGTATTGTAGGCCTAAACACAAAAACCTTCCTCCTTGGGTAAACAGGTACTCTATTCTAAATGTATTAACATAAGAGGCATGTATCTTGAGCACATGCACCTGTATAGAACGACTCTCCATCACAGATGGGTGGATTCTGACAGTTGAGGGTAACAACCAGAAGGTGGCAGCGTTGGGTCGTTTTCTAAAGATACAGAGAGGAAAAACACACGCATGGAAAAGTTTCTGGTGTTTACAACAAATGCTGAGCTTGAATGTACTGCTTTATCATTAAAGAGGATATCTACTTCCATGTTGTGACATCCCTGACCTGTTGCTTTTCTCTTATCTGCTGATATTTCCTCTTGGCAGAGAGCAAAGCACAACCATGTCAAGAATCAACAACAAATGTTCGAGTAAAATGTGTTTGATGTGTTCCCTTTAAACTGCGAATCAAACAGGCAATTCGGTACATAAAATGCTGCCAAATTGTGTTTGTGTAACACCAAGATTCGTGTAACACGCCGACGGTAAACCCCACATACTCTAGGTGTGACAGGTTCACCTTGTGTGTGTAGTCTGTGAGGGTTCCTAATGATCGCCTGTTACTATGTTTTCACTGGCATCACTCCTGTGACACTCCACATCACATGTCGACCTCCTGTCACAATTAAAAGAGTTATACCCATGACAAATGGCATTCCAAGTCCTCTTGACGAGGCCTACCCACACACTCGAGATTAGACAGAGGGAGCTCAGGGTTAAACGCTGGCCCTCATCAAAACTATTAAGTACTTATAAGTTGTTCACTCTTGACATTGGCCAGGAAATCATTTGGGGTGACTTGAGAAATTGCTTCTGGAGATTTCCCAGAGAAAATAAGAGTGGAGTGGATGGGTTTGTGGGTCTGTCAGGGCAGTGACTGATGTAGCGGACATCACTGGTGCTAAACGTCTCTGTCTAACCCGCAGGGTACTGTCCAATCAGAGTCCTCTCTCCCACAGGCTGGGTGACACACTGCACCGTCTGCAGACGAGGTCTGGACCAAGACTGAAACCTTGAAGTTATCAGTGCGATGATGATGAAGATGAAGAGGAAGATGATGATGATGAAGCAGAGACGTTCCGAGAGTCAAACCAGGACCGTCCATGGGAAACTGTCAAAGGAGTTGTCTGAATTGTGGCATTACCACAGAGTGAAAGCAGACAATGTTCATGTAGTCAGGTTCCTCAAAAGAGATTTATTACTTAGCATAGCAAACTGAATAATGTACTGTAGGCTACAAATGGAGCCAAAATACACACTGTCTATTACAGTAAAGCTCACATCCTGCAAACCATTTAGACAGTATTGGCCCTAAACGAGTCACAGATACCGAGTGGTACATCTCCAAGGCCGGTTCTCAGAGGGTTGTTGTGGGATAATATGTCGCATGGTCCCACGAGAAGCTGCCAGCATGGCGACCTCATTGTCATCGTCCCTGACCTCTGACCTCTCTCTGCCATCCAATGGTGATCCTTTCTTTGAGACATGTCAAGTGACTGGGCTCTTTATTTAGCTCTGGTAGGAAGTGGGAGCAAAGGACGTCTTTATCAAAAGTCAGTTGAGCCAATTGTTTTTTTGTTCTAGAATGTAGTTAGGGCCTGAGAGAGAAGGAGAGAGAGAGAGTGAGAGAGAGAGAGCGGGGGGGGGGGGGGGGGGGGAGGTAGGAATGGAGAGGGCATCTATTCAACTCATTCCAGACATGTACAAGGCCTATTTAGTATCGGTATCATCCTGATAGATGATGTGTTGCTGATGTATAGAATGCGATGTAATTTGACTCGCCAATAATGGCCATTTCTCATGGATAATTGCTCCCTAAATGGTAGTAAAGAATGATTGTCTGTCACACTCTGGAGCATTAGGCCAGCCATGATGTCTGCTAGGTGTTTCGTAAACTCATGGGTGCTAGTGACACATGACGCCCCCCACGTGTTGGCAGTGGGGGTAGTGCCTGGATGAATCTGTCATTGAGTCAGTGGGGTGATGGTCGTTATAAGTCACAGGGATATAGAAGCATAGACAGCATAGACATTTGGCTTGCTTCTTCAGAGAGGCTAGGGACTGAATGGGGCAGAATGGGCTCCAAATGCTAATTTCTTGATACTCTGACAATGATTCTGCAATTGGTTTTGTCGTACCTGAGCCTGTCACTTGGGCTTTTGATCTTTCAAGTTTTACAAAAGGCAATGAAAGTGTACATAACATTGGAATCTATAGACCCATTTCTAGGCCAGGTGATGTCCAGCACTGGGTATGAAGTCAATGCAGAGAGGTCACCAGAAAATCATCTATCATATAGAAACAGTTCATAATTGGTGTGTTTTCACACAGAAAGAGAGTAAAAAAAAGCCCATGAACTACCTTTGGAACCAGGTAATATTTCCGGACGTTATTGCGCTTGACAAAGCTTCCCAATGGATCCAGGAGGAAACCCCTTTAGAATGACTGGAGCAGAATGGCATTCCCGCCTCTCTTGGCATCACCGGAGGAATTCATCCTGAAACAAAAACAACTAGATTCCGGAATCCAGTGGCATTCCACAGTGACATAGACATAACGCTCCGTAGGCATAGTAATAAATACGAGTGACTCTTACCCCATTATCAATGCAGCAATTCACATAATCACATATGTACAGTATATAGCATGAAATACTTACACTACAGGTCAACAGTTTGGGGTCACTTAGAAATGTCCTTGTTTTTGAAAGTAAAGTACCTTTTTTGTCCATTAAAATAACATAAAATTGATCAGAAATACAGTGTAGACATTGTTAATGTTGTAAATCAAATCAAATCAAAGTTTATTTGTCACATGCGTCTTTTCCTTTTGTGAATAATTGGGATGCCTGCCCTGTGGGGTGTTTGGAGAATATCGTGTGAGCCCTGCTTCCTGTTGTTGTTGATATTGCTGTAGTTGTTGTTGAAGAAATCTTTGTCTAATCCGAGGTGAGTAATCGCTGTCCTGATATCCAGAAGCTCTTTTCTTCCGTAAGATACGGTTGCAGAAACATTACGTACAAAATAATTTATCGTGAAAAAAAACACAATGACTATTGAAGGTGGAAACGGCAGATTTTTTTATGGGAATATCTACATAGGCGTACAGAGGCCCATTATCAGCAACCATCACTCCTGTGTTTCTCAACTAGACACTCTAATGTACTTGTCCTCTTGTTCAGTTGTGCACCGGGGCCTCCCACTCCTCTTTCTATTTTGGTTAGGGCCAGTTTGTGATGTTCTGTGAAGGGAGTAGTACACAGCGTTGTACGGGATCTTCAGTTTCTTGGCAATTTCTCGCATGGAATAGCTTTCATTTCTCAGAACAAGAATAGACTGACGAGTTTCAGAAGAAAGTGAATTATTTCTTGCCATTTTGAGCCTGTAATCGAACCCACAAATGCTGATGTTCCAGATACGCACCTAGTCTAAAGGCCAGTTTTATTGCTTCTTTAATCAGGACAACAGTTTTCAGCTGTGCTAACATAATTGCAAAAGGGTTTTCTAATGATCAATTAGCCTTTTAAAATGATAAACTTGGATTAGCGAACACAACATGCCATTGGAACACAGGAGTGATGGTTGCTGATAATGGGCCTCTGTACGCCATGTAGATATTCCATTAAAAAAAATCTGCTGTTCCAGCTACAATAGTAATTTACTACATTAACAATGTCTACACTGTATTTCTGACCAATTTGATGTTATTTTAATGGACTTTTTTTTTTTTTTCTTTCAAAAACAAGGACATTTCTAAGTGACCCCAAACCTTTGTATGTACTATAAATTAAGATTTGTATAACCTACAGTATACGGTCGAACGCAGTCATTCAGTGAATTACCTAAATTCTTTAACTTCTAATAAACTTTGTCATCCTAATAAATGGGTATGTTTTGTTTTGTTATGTTCATAAAAAACAAACATTATAAGTCACACAACCTCTAAGAAGATTTGTTATCCAAACCAAATTATATCCGTCTGGGTCTGTTCTTCTGTTCTCTCTGTTCCAGTACATGAAAATTATAAAGTGTTTCCTGTACTAAACTATTGTACTATTCCGAGGTCTTCAACTGAGAGAGAAACAGGAACTGTGTCCCAAATGACACCATGTCCCCTATAGTGTTGCACTACCTTTGACCAGCAAGCATAGGGCTCTGGTCAAAAGTAGTGCACTATATAGGGAATAGAGTGCCATTTGGGAGATACACAGGGACTTAATGTGAACCAGCACTTAGTAGTCGGCTCTCCCTCAAAAACAGCAACAGATTGATTTGAGCTTCATGTTCAAATGTTCCAATAATATAATGAAATAACTCTGCTGGGGGTTTTCTTACACAAGTGGACTTGTGGCTCAGGGGATCTTAAGGTCGTTTTAGTACTATGACTTGTGGCTTAGTGGATCTTAATGTCGTTTTAATACTATAACTTGTGGTTCAGTGGATCTTAAGGTCGTTTTAGCACAGTGACTTGTGGCTCAGTGGATCATAAGGCTAGTGAGAGAATAAAGCATTGTTTTATACAGTTGAAGTCGGATGTTTACATACACTTAAGTTGGAGTCATTAAAACTTGTTTTTCAACCACTCCACAAATTTCTTGTTAACAAACTATAGTTTTGGCAAGTCGGTTAGGACATTTACATTGTGCATGACACAAGTAATTTTTCCAACAATTGTTTACAGACAGATTATTTCACTTATAATTCACTGTATCACAATTCCAGTGGGTCAGAAGTTTACATTCACTAAGTTGACTGGGCATTTAAACAATTTTGATAATTCCAGAAAATGATGTCATGGCTTTAGAAGCTTCTGATAGGCTACTTGACATAATTTGAGTCAAC
The DNA here is from genome assembly GCF_045791955.1 of Oncorhynchus clarkii lewisi. NCBI lineage: Eukaryota > Metazoa > Chordata > Actinopteri > Salmoniformes > Salmonidae > Oncorhynchus > Oncorhynchus clarkii. Next base: position 63,935,783 of record NC_092156.1, read on the forward strand.
TGGAGATGTACCTGTGGATGTACTTCAAGGCCTACCTTCAAACTCAGTGCCTCTTTGCTTGACATCATGAGAAAATCTAAAGAAATCAGCCAAGAAAATTATTGCAGACCTCCACAAGTCTGGTTCATCCTTGGGAGCAATTTCCAAATGCCTGAAGGTACCACGTTCATCTGTACAAACAATAGTACACAAGTATAAACACCATGGTACCATGCAGCCGTCATACCGCTCAGGAAGGAGACGCGTTCTGTCTCCTAGAGATGAACGTACTTTGGTGCGAAAGTGCAAATCAATCCCAGAACAACAGCAAAGGACCTTGAAAAGATGCTGGAGGAAACAGGTTCAAAAGTATCTATATCCACAGTAAAACAAGTCCTAACTCGACATAACCTGAAAGGCTGCTCAGCAAGGAAGAAGCCACTGCTCCAAAACTGCACATGGGGAGAAACAAACTTTTTGGAGAAATGCCCTCTGGTCTGATGAAATAAAAATAGAACTGTTTGGCCATAATGACCATCGTTATGTTTTCAGGAAAAAGGGGGAGGCTTGCAAGCTGAAGAACACCATCCCAACCGTGAAGCAGTGGGGTGGCAGCATCATGTTGTGGGGTGCTTTGCTGCAGGAGGGACTGGTGCACTTCACAAAATAGATGGCATCACGAGGGAGGAAAATGATGTGGATACAGTATATTGAAGCAACATCTCAAGACATCAGTCAGGAAGTTAAAGCTTGGTCGAAATGGGTCTTCCAAATGGACAATGACCCCAAGCAAACTTCCAAAGTTGTGGCAAAATGGCTTAAGGACAACAAAGTCAAGGTATTGGAGTGGCCGTCCAAAGCTCTGACCTCAATCCTATAGAAAATGTCTGGGCAGAACTGAAAAAGCGTGTGCGAGCAAGAAGGCCTACAAATCAAATGTATTTATAAAGCCCTTCATACATCAGCTGATATCTCAAAGTGCTGTACAGAAACCCAGCCTAAAACCAGAAACAGCAAGCAATGCAAGTGTAGAAGCACGGTGGCTAGGAAAAACTCCCTAGAAAGGCCAAAACCTAGGAAGAAACCTAGAGAGGAACCAGGCTATGTGGGGTGGCCAGTCCTCTTCTGGCTGTGCCGGGTGGAGATTATAACAGAACATGGCCAAGATGTTCAAATGTTCATAAATGACCAGCATGGTCAAATAATAATAATCACAGGCAGAACAGTTGAAACTGGAGCAGCAGCACGGCCAGGTGGACTGGGGACAGCAAGGAGTCATCATGCCCGGTAGTCCTGAGGCATGGTCCTAGGGATCAGGTCCTCTGAGAGAGAGAAAGAAAGAGAGAAAGAGAGAATTAGAGAGAGCATACTTAAATTCACACAGGACACCGGATAGGACAGGAGAAGTACTCCAGATATAACAAACTGACCCTAGCCCCCCGACACATAAACTACTGCAGCATAAATACTGGAGGCTGGAGACAGGAGGGGTAAAGAGACACTGTGGCCCCATCCGATGACACAGGAAGGATATAACCCCACCCACTTTGCCAAAGCACAGCCCCCACACAACTAGAGGGATATCTTCAACCAACAAGGGGGGGCGCCAACCCAGACAGGAAGATCACATCAGTGACTCAACCCACTCAAGTGACGCACCCCTCCTAGGGACGGTATGAAAGAGACCTAGTAAGCCAGTAACTCAGCCCCTGTAATAGGGTTAGAGGTAGAGAATCCCAGTGGAAAGAGGGGAACTGGCCAGGCAGAGACAGCAAGGGCGGTTTGTTGCTCCAGAGCCTTTCCGTTCACCTTCACACTCCTGGGTCAGACTACACTCAATCATATGACCCACTGAAGAGATGAGTCTTCTGTAAAGACTTAAAAGTTGAGACCGAGTTTGCGTCTCTCACATGGGTAGGCAGACCATTCCATAAAAATGGAGCTCTATAGGAGAAATCCTTGCCTCCAGCTGTTTGCTTAGAAATTCTAGGGACAATTAGGAGGCCTGTGTCTTGTGACCGTAGCGTTTGTGTAGGTATGTACGGCAGGACCAAATCAGAGAGATTAGGTAGGAGCAAGCCCATGTAATGCTTTGTAGGTTAGCAGTAAAACCTTGAAATCAGTCCTTGCCTTGATAGGAAGCCAGTGTAGGGAGGCTAGCACTGGAGTAATATGATCAAATTTTTTGGTTCTAGTCAGGATTCTAGCACCCGTATTTAGCACTAACTGAAGTTTATTTAGTGCTTTATCCAGGTAGCCGGAAAGTAGAGCATTGCAGCAGTCTAACCTAGAAGTGACAAAAGCATGGATTAATTTTTCTGCATCATTTTTGGACAGAAAGTTTCTGATGTTTGCAATGTTACGTAGATGGAAAAAAGCTGTCCTTGAAACAGTCTTGATATGTTCTTCAAAAGAGAGATCAGGGTCCAGAGTAACGCCGAGGTCCTTCACAGTTTTATTTGAGACGACTGTACAACCATCAAGATTAATTGTCAGATTCAACAGAAGACCTATTTGTTTCTTGGGACCTAGAACAAGCATCTCTGTTTTGTCCGAGTTTAAAAGTAGAACGTTTGCAGCCATCCACTTATGTCTGAAACACATGCTTCGAACGAGGGCAATTTTGGGGCTTCACCATGTTTCATTGATATGTACAGCTGTGTGTCATCCGCATAGCAGTGAAAGTTAACATTATGTTTTCGAATGACATCCCCAAGAGGTAAAATATATAGTGAAAACAATAGTGGTCCTAAAACGGTACCTTGAGGAACACCGAAATTTACAGTTGATTTGTCAGAGGACAAACCATTCACAGAGACAAACTGATATCTTTCCGACAGATAAGATCTAAACCAGGCCAGAACTTGTCCGCGTAGACCAATTTGGGTTTCCAATCTCTCCAAAAGAATGTGGTGATCGATGGTCTCAAAAGCAGCACTATGGTCTAGGAGCACGAGGACAGATGCAGAGCCTCGGTCTGATGCCATTAAAAGGTAATTTACCACCTTCACAAGTGCAGTCTCAGTGCTATGATGGGGTCTAAAACCAGACTGAAGCATTTCGTATACATTGTTTGTCTTCAGGAAGGCTGCGCCACAGCCTTTTCTAAAATTTTTGACAGAAATGGAAGATTCGATATAGGCCGATAGTTTTTTATATTTTCTGGGTCAAGGTTTGGCTTTTTCAAGAGAGGCTTTATTACTGCCACTTTTAGTGAGTTTGGTACACATTCGGTGGATAGAGAGCCGTTTATTATGTTCAACATAGGAGGGCCAAGCACAGGAAGCAACTCTTTCAGTAGTTTAGTTGGAATAGGGTCCAGTATGCAGCTTGAAGGTTTAGAGGCCATTATTATTTTCATCATTGTGTCAAGAGATATAATACTAAAACACTTGAGTGTCTCTCTTGAAACTAGGTCCTGGCAGAGTTGTGCAGACTCAAGACAACTGAGCTGGTGTAACTGAGTCACACCTGAGTCAGTTACACCAGCTCTGTCAGGAAGATTGGGCCAAAATTCACCCAACTTATTGTGGGAAGCTTGAGGAAGGCAACCTGAAACGTTTGACCCAAGTTAAACCATTTAAAGGCAATGCTACCAAATACTAATTGATTGTATATAAACTTCTGACCCACTGGGAATGTGATGAAAGAAATAAAAGCTGAAATAAATAATTCCCTCTACTATTATTCTGACATTTCACATTCTTAAAATAAAGTGGTGATCCTAACTGACCTAAGACAGGGACTTTTTACTAGGATTAAATGTCAGGAATTGTGAAAAACTGAGTTTAAAACATGTATTTGGCTAAGGTGTATGTAAACTTCAGACTTCAACTGTATATAAACATTACCTACACTTACGATGAACTTACACCGTATGATGACTGCTAGATCAACTGTACTATGCCCCCACGTTTCATCAAAATATTATTATATTGATTTTTAAATTGTTAAAGTTGGCCATAGTATTTTCACCGCAAAGCATTCCAGACATTTGGTTTTCCACAATCTGTCCACAAAGGGTCATGTTAAAGGTTATAAGTGGCTGCCCCTCCGACAGACCTGCTCCCTCCATGAGTTTCCATAAATCACAGCGTCATTTCCTGTTTAGCATATTTCAGTCAGTCGGCAACCCGATCATGACTCATAGTAGCTTCATGGAAGTCTTTCCTCATGTTTCAGGCAGACAGGAAGTGTACAATCTGGAAGCTGTGACAGGTTGTGAGATGACCTCATCCCTAAATGTGTGCGTGCCTGTGTGTGAGTGTGCATGTAAGCCCTGCAGACTGGTAGTCATAATTCCACCGGAATTCCACACATATGACTCCATCTACAATGAATTCAATCCCTAAAATAAAACGACTTGTTTGGCGGAGCTGAGGCTCGGTTCTGTACTATGACCTGTGTTTGAAAAGGTGCTCCATTTGCTCCATATTGGTCTTTTTGTTTCCTTCTGATCGGGGTCACTTGGTATTCATACGCTCTATTGCTGGTAATAATTGTGAATGAATGCTGTGTAAAATTGAAAACACCTGGACGGGCAGTCTCCTGAGCATGGAGCAATTTCATTGGTCAGTTGTGTATTCCAAGATTTTTGTTCTTCCATATATGCAGATGAACACCTTGTTCAACATTTTTTTTTATAATTCTGTCCTGGATATCATTCATATCAACACTCACAATCATTCTATTACTGTGAAATGTAGCAAAATGAAATTGTCAAAGTTGAGCAATTCCAATCAAATCATACTGTAGATAATGAATTTAGAACAGAGCCCCTGTTGCTGTTCTAGACTGAACCTGGTTGGAATTTAGAGTTCTGAGTTCTAACAAAATAAAGGGTTCAACCTATGGGGATTCCTTCTCTCTCTCTCTCTCGCTCTCTATCCCGCTCTCCCCTCTGTCCTTATCTCCACTGGGGGTCATGCCATAATGCTGTATGGAAATCTGTCTAAGGTTTCGGAGCATTACGTTGCATTGCCATTGCAGTCGTTCCAATCTGGAACCCATTGACATTCCATTTCATTAATGGAACCACTTGTCTCCTCAGATTCTTGTATTTTTCTATGCCAAATGGAATAAAATCAATTTGACATACAACCTCAGCACAACAGCTACTTCTGAATGATTGTGTTTCAGACTAGGTGTGCCTCTCAAATGCCAACCTATTCCATGTACAGTGCACTACTTTTTTATCAAACCCCAATGGGCCCTAGTGCATTATATAGGGAATAGGGTGCCATTTGGGGTACAGATTAGTGGTGTTCCCATGCCAGGACCCTTCTGATGTAAGAAAACAAAGGGACAGCCAAGGCATGTATGTTCTTTGCAGATATTTAACCTCTTAAAAGGAAAAGCCTAAGAAACACATGTTAAGCATTATTAGGAGGCAGATCAGTATCTCACCTCACTATTTCAATATAAGTATAAAATGTTCCGTATTTTCAGCAACAAAATGTATTTAAAACAACATACAGTAACTTATCCACTGTTTCCTATAAATGTAGGCTATCTAATTGTTTATTGCTGTTGCACCATCACAATCAATGAACGTAACGTAAGAAATCATTAAGTTTGATTTATATGTCTGGACATTTCAGTGACGGATAGTCCATGTGAGGTTGTGTGAAGGCAACTTGGGTAACTGGAGATTCCTGCAGGTTCCGCACAATAAAACCAAAATGTGCTGTGAGGTTGACAAATGTACAGCATAGAGTCCCCCTGCCCTGACCACCCGTTAAAACATGGAGCTGCGGTGACAGCAGCAACATTATTCATAAGTAGAGTGTATTGTTATATGTTGGGAAATCAACACAGAAGAATATGGACACACACACACTTGATTTGTGACCGAACCGCACTTTGGGCCTATGGCCAACACCATTGTCATCAGCGGGACATTTGTTTTAAGTGTTTGGTTACCTCACTAGCTTAACAGGCCCACTGCTCCTCTCGAGGAGGCAGAGCAAGTGAAAAAGGTCTTGAACCAAAATGTTGACGACAATAAATGGCAGTTTGGTAAAACCTTGTGTGTGTGTGTGTGTATGTGTGTGTGTGTGTGTGTGTGTGTGTGTGTGTATGTGTGTGTGTGTGTGTGTGTGTGTGTGTGTGTGTGTGTGTGTGTGTGTGTGTGTGTGTGTGTGTGTGTAGCGGGAGTCGAGAAGCAAGTACAGGGAGTGAATCATTCAATAATAAATAAAACATGGAACAAACAAGAAACATGAAAGCGTACAGACATGAAACAGAAACAAAATCAATAACGCCTGAGGAAAGAACCAAGGGGAGTGACAGATATAGGGGAGGTAACCAGGAAAGTGATGGAGTCCAGTAGAGTGTCATGAGGCGCAGGTGTGCGTAACGATGGTGGCAGGTGTGCGTAATGGTGAGACAACTGTCGACATCGAGTGCCGGGGGGGCGGGAGTAAACGTGACAGTGTGGGAGTTTTTCTTCCTTCTTTTTGTCCTGAAAAGCCAAGAACAGAACAGGGAATTATAGTTTAAGAGCAGTATGACCATGAATCTACTCAAAAACTCAGTAGGCAACCAGAGCAAACGGGCAAAGGGACAGTGAGTAGTAACGTAAAGTTGTGGCAAGATGTGGCAAGATACCGATACACTGATACATGACCCCTGAACAATAATACTGCCTCATCAAAGGTAGAAAAATGTATGGTTTTCCATCAGACAACAGCATACATGTGCAGTTCGTTAGTGAAATAAAACATTTAGTCCTTGCTGGAATTGTGTCTCCTGACCCCTCCTGTCTCAGCCTCCAGTATTTATGCTGCAGTAGTTTATGTGTCGGGGGGCTAGGGTCAGTTTGTCATATCTGGAGTACTTCTCCTGTCCTATTCGGTGTCCTGTGTGAATCTAAGTGTGCGTTCTCTAATTCTCTCCTTCTCTCTTTCTTTCTCTCTCTCGGAGGACCTGAGCCCTAGGACCATGCCCCAGGACTACCTGACATGATGACTCCTTGCTGTCCCCAGTCCACCTGGCCGTGCTGCTGCTCCAGTTTCAACTGTTCTGCCTTATTATTATTCGACCATGCTGGTCATTTATGAACATTTGAACATCTTGGCCATGTTCTGTTATAATCTCCACCCGGCACAGCCAGAAGAGGACTGGCCATCCCACATATGCTCTCTCTAATTCTCTCTTTCTTTCTCTCTCTCTGAGGACCTGAGCCCTAGGACCATGCCCCAGGAATACCTGACATGATGACTCCTTGCTGTCCCCAGTCCACCTGACCGTGCTGCTGCTCCAGTTTCAACTGTTCTGCCTTATTATTATTCGACCATGCTGGTCATTTATGAACATTTGAACATCTTGGCCATGTTCTGTTATAATCTCCACCCGGCACAGCCAGAAGAGGACTGGCCACCCCACATAGCCTGGTTCCTCTCTAGGTTTCTTCCTAGGTTTTGGCCTTTCTAGGGAGTTTTTCCTAGCCACCGTGCTTCTACACCTGCATTGCTTGCTGTTTGGGGTTTTAGGCTGGGTTTCTGTACAGCACTTTGAGATATCAGCTGATGTACGAAGGGCTATATAAATAAATGTGATTTGATATGATTTGGAATAGTTGGTTCTATCAATATTAACTTAAAAGCACTGTCCAAGATAGCTGTTGGTATTGAATACTGTCCACGTGCAATTTTATACACAGTTTTTATACACAGTATGTGAGTACAGACAGCCTGTGTCCCTCCAAACTATTTTTGTTTGCACATAGCTGATAGAAGATATTGTCAGAAACGCTGGATTTTGATGATACAACTGATTGTTGTTTTTATTGCTTTGGTTCCCCCAAAGCTGATCTTCCTTAATCAGTTTGGTCAAAATGACAGCTCATCGAAAAGAACACTACAACTCTTCAACACCATTTTAAGAAAGAAACTACATTTCCCATATTATATTATTCTCACTCCATGAGATCATCTAGGTGCCCATATTACCAAACGCAACAACAACATTTCAAGATCCTCGATGTCCATCATCAATGAGAAAAATCCTAACAGATTGGTGACGCCCGAGCCTTCTATTGACCTGATGGAGGGAGTTTGTGCCCTCAGAGATGCAGGGTACATAATGCCTCAGCGTGCATATACAGTATACGTTAGCATAACCTAGAGAGGCAGCATTCCTTGGGCTAGGATCACAGGCGACATTCCAAATACCACCCCATTCCCTACATAGTGCACTACTTTTGACCAGAACCCTGTGAGCCCTGGTCAAAGGTAGTGCGCTATGTAGGGAATCGGATGCTATTTGGGATGCGTCCACAGACTGCCTGTATTTCAACATGCCCCACTGGGACAGTGAACTGAAGTACCCTGTCTGGCTTCTTGGCAGGCTGCGAGGGAGCTTGAAATCACGTATTTATCAACCAGTTGAAGGCACGAAAGTCCATGAATTCTAGAAGTCGACATCGGGGGTTGCCAGGAAAAGCGGTGATAGATAAAGCGGTACCGCGGCAACACACTGAGGGTCAAGTCGCCAGATGTGAATTACAAGGGAAAGGTTTAGGAGGGGGCAGGAGAGGAGGGGGAGAGGAGAGGGGTGTAAAAGGATGAGAGGAGCGTGAATGGAGGAGAGGAGGGCTAGTGAGGAGAGAGAGCGGAGGGTATAGATAGAGGGAAAGATAAAAGAGAGAGAACTGAACAAAATGCTTGTTTTCTCAGCGGGGATGAGGGGGATGAGGTCTCTATGGGGTTAACAAGCGGTGGGTGTATAGAGAGTGGGGGGGGGGGGGGGGATATTTGGCCGTCCTGTTCTGAGGTGGTCCGAATCCTCTGGCTCGGGTTTCAAGGGCCTCCGACGCCTCTGTTGTGAGAGGGGGGTTTAGACCTGTGTGTACGTCCAGGAAAACCAACAAACACACTGCAAGGTCTATTTAAGTCCCCCAGTCAAAAAAACACAAACACCTCGAAACCCGAGCGGCCGCGAAAACCCAGAACAGCTCAACAAACAAAACAGGGACACTTGTCTGGTTCGAGGGTGAGCAGGGGATACACACTCAGGCATCCCAAAACAAAATGTGTGACAAAGTAATGAAAGGACTCTAGACTCAGTCTGCTTTATTCTGAGTCTATTGAATTCAGCTTGCCCCATCAGTGCCATATAAGGAGAACGCAAATGAGCTAACTTTCCCTAAGCTAGCTAGCGTGTGGCTAATTGCTCACCGCGGTGCTGAGCTCACCCTTTGATGAGTAGGAGGCAAGCACAGACTGCTACGAGAGAGAGTAATAATCAGTGCCCTTGTCTAGTGGCACAGCACACAAGCTAAGGAAGGAGACACAAACTTCCCCCCTACCGACATGTAATCAATAGCAGGGTTTTGGTTCCGTTTACGAAGTGCAGTATTAGAGGGGATTACGTTTCCTTTTTCATCAGGTTGTAAGTAAGCATGAACAAGTCCCATGAAGTTAAACAGACTCACACAGCCAGGGCAATGTTTAAGCCAGAAAAAGCCAGGGAAATCGCTCCATACAGTACCCTAAACATAACAGCCATGTGGTCCGGCCTAGGACAAAACAACATTAGTATTCTATAGCACTTCTGTAAGACTCGGTCTCTTCTAATGCGAGAAACGAGAGCGTTTACGCACATCCAAACTTGGAATAGGATTACATTGACATTTTAGTAATCTAGCAGACGCTCTTACAGGAGCAATTAGGGTTAAGTTCTTTGCTGAAGGGCACATCGGCAGACTTTTCACCTAGTAGCTCAGGGATTCAAATCAGCGACCGCTAAGTTACTGGCCCATCGCTCTTAACCGCTAGGCTGTCTGCAGGATCTGGACCATAAGGGACAAGCCAGAGAAATAAGGCAACGTCCACACACTATTCTAATGCATCTGAAAGCGAACCTGCTCCAGGGACAACCTTCAGATTGTTTATGGCTACGACGACACAAACAAACCGAACATAAACCATCACGCAAAGCCGACAGTAAGTAAAAACACATAGGAGGACGCTGGCTTTATGGTTCGTATCGTCTCATGAACGATGTGCGACTGCAAGACATCTCCCATCAGACAACAATGTACACTTGACTATTTCCTGCACTCCTTCTGTGATAGTAGTTACAGTGCAGCTCTTCAATAGGAGGCCATAAAGAGACACAATAGGACTGTAGGGCGCTGAGGTGCAGCGCACAAATCAAAGGCTTTTTATGTCTCGCTGGAAGCAAAGCAAAGTAGCCTGCAACCGGTGTCATAAACGTACCTTTTCCATATGTACTCAGACTGCTGTACTCACGGTCTATGCAGTATTCAGGCTGTTGTGCAAAACCCAAAGCAAATGTACCATTGCTTAGTTCAGTAGCTGTTAATGGCCTGCAATAACACAATTGTGTTTACCCAAAGCAAATGCTCCACCGTATGGATTCCATTTACAAACTGTTATCTCCTCAAATAACACACCACAGTAGGCTTATCAAACCGTTTTTATGGGACATTAATATAACAGGCTTCATAATACATTTTATCGTCACGTACACCATAGAGGTGCAGTGAAATGTGTTGTTTTACAGGGTCAGCCACGGTTGTACAGAGCCCCTGGAGAAAGTTAGGGTTAAGTGCCTAGCTCAAGGGCACATCAACATATTTTTCACATTGTTGGCTCGGTTCACCGAACCAGCGACCTTTCGGTTACTGGAACAACGATCTAACTGCTAGGCTACCTGGCACCCTATTAGATCTGTTCCTAACTCATGAGCTTCCTACAAGCTCTAAACAGACGCAAGATTCGGAGTGTTGCAATGTGGATTCTTGTCACAAAATAATACACCCCTGCAGTCAACATACTTTTTTAGGACCTGAAAATTGAGACCCACACTATCATTCCCTCCGCAGCCGTATGGGGGTGGTGTTGTCGCTTGGTTCCTTGATCTGATCTATAGGCTATACAGGCTGTTCATCAAAGTAGCTATTTTGCATTGATAACCAAATATAACCCCAGCGACTGTTCAAACAGTAAACGAAACAGCAAGAATCCACCCCAAAGGGTATTTTGTTTAGAACTTAGAACTAGTGATTCCAGGCTATTGTGAAATGGTAGAACCTGCTGTAGCCAACAAGCTAGCCATGTGCTTTTTTTCTCCTTGACCAAAACATGATGACTTTCTATTTGTAGCTGATATGGGAATGAATAAACAAGCAGCCTATCAAAAAGGGATGATGTTTTAGGTTACACCAGAAAGTATAAGAATATTTGACAGGACATATTGTTTTACTATAAATCGGATTATTTCACGTGGAGACTTAAAAGGCTGTTTTTAGCTAGGTTTAAGACAGCTAGTGTAACGGTTTTCTTGTGTCGAAGGAGAGGAGGACCAAAACGCAGCGTGGTGATTATTCATGGTTCTTTAATAAAGAAACTATACATGAATAGACTAACAAAACCAAGAAATGTGAAGAAGAAGAAGAAGAAGAAGAAGGAGAAAGAAGAAAAAATAAAATAAAAAAAATAAAATAAAAATAATAATAATAATAATAATAATAATAATAATAATAATAATAATAATAATAATAATAATAATAATAATAATAATAATAATAATCTGGTGCAAACACAGAGACAGGAACAATCACCCACAAAACCCAACACCAAACAGGCTACCTAAATATGGTTCCCAATCAGAGACAATGACTAACACCTGCCTCTGATTGAGAACCATATCAGGCCAAACACAGAAACAGACAAACTAGACACACAACATAGAATGCCCACTCAGATCACACCCTGACCAAACAAAACATAGAAACATACAAAGCAAACTATGGTCAGGGTGTGACAGCTAGCTACTACTAGAAAGGAAAGGCGACTCTTACTTGTTTTCACAAAATGAAAAGACAAAAATAAAATACTTCGCTATCGCCCCTTGTGAATGGTAGTGGGACCGGCGAGGATATCGTGTTACCAAATAGTGTCCGCTACTCCCAAAAAATCCCACGACACCCATGGGCACGCACGTAGACCAACGAAGTGACGCTTTTCTTTCACAGAGGCACAAGCTTTCACCTTTATGTACAGTAAAGAACATACTCTTAATTCCATCTATAAATGTACATTTTGAATGCAATCGAAATACTTCCACTGCAGTTGGCAGTCAGCAGAAGACCTACTCTTTTCTTGACTGTTTATTGCTAGCGTTCAGAGTGACATTCTGTATTTTGAGATATTAAAGTAAAATACAGCTGGTCAGAGTGGAAATCTGTATGTTGAGAGACACTGAAGTAAAATACAGTAAGCCCAAGACAGTAAATCACCAATGTACAGCAGATATTCATCATATTGGCATCTTCGGTTGGATGTAATTGAGATTCAGCTGTTTTTTTACAAATCTTGACAGGACCATTTAATTTAAAAAAAAACTCATATTGTATTCTGCTCCTTGACCTGTGCTAGATCTAACTCCTCTAAACCCACAGAACGCCCCAACCAGTCCACGCTCTCCAGCCATCCAGCTAGCCTTGCAAAACAAGTACTTGTAGGCCAAGCCACAGTTTAACATTTCACTAACATCCTCAAAAGACCACAGTACAGTCAATCTATGGAGCCACCTGTGTATTCACAGTCACGAGCGCCAATGTGTTCTACAGCTGCGACCTGATAAAAATCCACAAATCCACGTTGACAGGTGAGTGGACCGGGGAACGGGGGTTGGCCAGAGTAAAGGCCATATTGACCCAGATCTAGACTGGGTCCATCTCTGCTGGTCTCTAGGTGGTCGGGAATTTCTCTCTCCATCTCTCTATAAAGTCCCACTGACAGCATCTCCATGCAGAGTGGTGATATACAGTAATACAGTACAAACACTGATTTATGGCAATAAATTGATTTATGAGCATTAAAATGTGAATGTATTTTTGACTGTTTTTCTACACAGGCGGTCAGGAAGGGACGCTTGCACAACACAGTCATGTTACTGTTACAGTAGGTGATAAATCACTCGGCTCCACTGTGAGGTTACGGCATATGGCAGTGGGGTTAGAAATTAAAAGACAGAACGTTGTTTGCTCTGAGGGGTGGGTGGGGGGGGGTTATATAAACTGCAGGCAATTCCTGTTAGGGGTACACGCATTCCGGCAATACGGCCCGGCAGTATGTCCTCCTTGGCAAAGAGTGGCGTGTCGTCAAGGGTGAAACTGATAATATATAGCATATAAGATATAAGCTTTTAGCCTGATAAAGCATAATAAATGAGTTGAGGGTGTCAGAGATGTTTGGATGTAAACTCAGTGTTAAGTTATTTCCTACGGAATGAAGCCAGGCCGCCACTATCATTGTTATCAGTTGTTAAACACCCCTACCTTTCTAGTCAAAATAATATTCATGATTTGTGTCACTCAAATATTTGACATACATTTTGTCTAACACAAGGTTGACCTTGTATAGTCCCCAGGGGGAGGGCAATTTGGATGTAGAATCTACATCTTCTCTGTTATTCGTCCACGACTTCAGTCTCGAATTCCCAAATGACTCAAATGAACATTATCAGATAGATCAATCAGGAATATATCAGCAACATCAAGTGTCACTACTGTTTTGTCTCACTGCGTAATCTTGTTTGACTTCCAAACATCATGCATGCATTTCCCAGAGCTTAGCATCGTGACGATTCAATAGGTTCATTAAAGGGCCAAGTGTTCGCCTAGGCTGCTACATGAACACAACTAGTCGACACTCACGAGACGCTATGGATCTCAGCTCAAGCCTAGTTGGCCTGCTGTGGCCTAGTCAGGGTAATTGGGTATGTGTTTCTCTCTGCCTCCCCTTTGTTCTATAACTAGGTTGGTTAGGAAAACAAACAGTCTTTGAATTGATTTCCCATCTTGTCACCTCCATGTTTTCACAGATAAAAACATCTACAGTCCCTTCAGAAATAATTCCTACCCCTTGACTTATTCAACATTTTGTGATACAGACTGAATTCAAAATGGATTAAATGGAGAGAAGAAATGTCTCACCCATCTACACACACAATAACCCATAATGACAAAGTGAAAACATGTTTTTAGAATTTTTCAGGAAGGAATTTCAGGAAGAATTGTCATTCCAAGGACAAGGATGCTTGTTTGGTAATTCGTAAAAATCAGTCAGTAAATTTAAGATGACAGGTACATCAATACGTTGAGCTAAGGACTAAGATAAGACGTCTGCTGTCTCCAGTCTGTCATTAGTTAAGTTTCCCAGTATTGTCTAAGATAGCCTTCTGCATTCCCAAATGGCTCCCTATTACCTATTTAGTGCACTACCTTTAACCAGAGCCCTATGGGCCCTGCTAAAATGTAGTGCACTATGTAGGGAATACAGTGCCATTTGGAACATAGCCCCAGTCTAACTCCATGACTCGATGATGTACACACACAGATAACGGAGCAAATCCCCAAAAAATCTCCCTTGAATCCAACCTTAAACAACATTCTGTCAATGGAATTCCAGCCAAGTCAAAATATATATTGACCAAAGCAATAACAAGAAAATACATAATTGTCGCTCTCCCAATGTGCATCCCAAATGGTATCGAATTCAAAAGTAGTGCCCTAGGGAAAAGCCTCAAGACCCTACCATGAGAAAACACACTCATTAGCTAACAAAAGTGTCAGAGTGAATGCAGTTACAAGCAATTTCCTAACGACATCGACGCAGGCCAGAAAGACAGTAAGACTATGGGCTAAGTCCTTGCTTGGTTTGCATCCAACAACATACTTTGCCTCATTGGTTTGAATTCCTTTGTTATGCACTCATCTGACACTCATGCCAACTGCTTGCTCTGAAACAATCATACGATGATTGGCCCACCTTGCTGACTTTAAAAGAGGTCAAGTAGATGAGATAAGAAGTAAACGAGACGCAGGACAGCAGTATCTGTCTCCTCTCCCCCCCAAAAAACAAAAGCCTCATTTGGTCCCATTAAAGACTTGAGAAAGGCAGCCGGGAGGAATGTTCTCATTACTTAAGCAGAAGTGCTTTGAAACAGTGGGTTTGTTTCTGCTACGGGATTATCCTTGACAGAACCTGGCAAACGTTTCTGGGAAATGGCCTGAATACCTCCCTCCTCCCCTCCCCGGTCAAGTCGCTCCGATCCGCTTCTTAGCACGTTCTCATTTTTCCCCAGTTTCCCTCCAACACACACTTTACAATGCTCTTGAAGGAGGAGTGAAGAATTAGCATGTTTCAATGTTCAAAACAATATCCTGGTTATATATGATGGAGTACTTATCCACGAGGTTGCAACATAAAATAATAAATCAAGACATTTCCTCAGATCCAAGTGTTTGAACACTACTTTAGACCAGAGCCATGGGTGCCATTTGGGTCTCAGTACAGGTACAGTGGGGCAAAAAAACTATTTAGTCAGCCACCAATTGTGCAAGTACTCCCACTTAAAAAGAATAGAGAGGCCTGTAATTTTCATCATAGGTACACTTCAACTATGACAGAAAAAATGAGGAAAAAAAATCCAGAAAATCACATTGTAGGATTTTTAATTAATTTATTTGCAAATTATGGTGGAAAATAAGTATTTTATTTTATCTCAATACTTTGTTATATACCCTTTGTTGGCAATGACAGAGGTCAAACGTTTTCTGTAAGTCTTCACAAGGTTTTCACACACTGTTGCTGTTTTTTTTGGCCCATTCCTCCATGCAGATCTCCTCTAGAGCAGTGATGTTTTGGGGCTGTTGCTGGGCAACACGGACTTTCAACTCCCTCCGAAGACTCCCTCCACTGTATTTTCCCTCCACTTCTCAGAAGGGTGATGTTCCTTACTATTATAGGGGCCTCTCTGATGGCTTCAGACAGGGGAAGGAGATGAAGGGTGATGTTCCTTACTATTATAGGGGCCTCTCTGATGGCTTCAGGCAGGGGAAGGAGATGAAGGGTGATGTTCCTTACTATTATAGGGGCCTCTCTGATGGCTTCAGGCAGGGGAAGGAGATGAAGGGTGATGTTCCTTACTATTATAGGGCCCTCTCTGGTGGCTTCAGGCAGGGGAAGGAGATGAAGGGTGATGTTCCTTACTATTATAGGGGCCTCTCTGATGGCTTCAGGCAGGGGAAGGAGATGAAGGGTGATGTTCCTTACTATTATAGGGGCCTCTCTGATGGCTTCAGGCAGGGGAAGGAGATGAAGGGTGATGTTCCTTACTATTATAGGGGCCTCTCTGATGGCTTCAGGCAGGGGAAGGAGATGAAGGGTGATGTTCCTTACTATTATAGGGGCCTCTCTGATGGCTTCAGGCAGGCGAAGGCGATGAAGGGTGATGAAGGTGTCCATAGCGGCTGACGCCACAGGGAGCCGTCACTCAGCCACCCAGCGAACAGAGGGGCTGACATAGCTGTGGTTTTAGCGCCCATCTTTCAAGTCTGTTGTATTGTAAAAGGGTGGGGGGGTATAACCACATACTATAATGTAGCAGAATAATATCAAGAGTATCAACAGACGAGAACCAAGAGGCCAAAAGTGTCAAGTCTGGGGTTTCATCGGTATCCAGCAGTGCCTTTTCTCTTTCCAACATTAGAATATTTCCTTTGGCAGCGTACCTTTCATAATTTCGCATTTCGATGCTCATTTCATATATTTCTACATTCCAGTTGCTCAACGTTTGCGTGGGGTGAGGAGGACATCTTTCTTTAAGCAGGGCTCCGCTAGTCCAACGTTTGTCCACCGGCCAACCCCTGTGCAGTCACAGAGACACGGATTTACAATAACATGCAAACACACACTCGTACACACACACGTACTGTTCTATGTCTTCACACACACCTCTCTCCAAATCAGTTCACGAGCCTGCATCCCACTGGGTTGATTTACGTAGTTTTCTAGACTATAAAATGCTTTTTCTTCTACCCATAAAAGCTTAATGGGATGTTGTAATATGTCGCCAGGTTTCAGTCAGTCATGGGAATATTCAGAAAGCGTCACTCTGTCTGTCTTCCAACTCTGAAAAATTCCCCAAATTCACATTCCAAGTGACTGTTCCGGAGGGAACCTCTGATGAGGGAAGCCAGTGACACTGCAATATTGGTCGTGTGCGAGAGGCTATCAGCTAAGTCAACTAAGTTATCGCTACAACGCTAAGTCTTTCGTAATCGGCATCTACCCTTCACATATGAACTGTGTTCCAAACACCACCCTATTCCCTATAGGGCCCTGGTCAAAAGTAGTGCAATAAATAAGGAATAGGGTGCCATTTGGGAAGAAGCCAAGGCCTTGTGCTGCTTGATTTCCTGTGTTATGGAGACACATACTTTCAACAGCTTTTGACCGAAAGAGCCATAAATTCCAGGTCCTGCCGGGCCGGTTTGTGCCTAATGAAAGGAATGCGTCACGGTTTAATTTGTTTTTCCACAACCTTGAGTGCTTCGTCCTCCATTGCGAGGTTACGATAGGACGTTTGGGGAGCCACACACAACTACATACTGTAGGTCAAAGGTCGGGAAATGCCAAAGAGCGATTGATTGAGCTTCATTTGAAGAGTGGAGCAGAGATAATAGCATTAATTAAGATGTGTCACACTGACAGATCAAAATCACACACGCGGTTGTACACTGTCACGCTATTATAGAGACAAAGCAAAATGGAGAACAGAGTGAATAAGTCGGTGTCCCAATGCCATCCTATTCCCTATGTAGTGCCCATGTGTAAGCCCATAGGACTCTGGTCAAAAGTAGTGCACTTCATAGGAAATAGGGCTCTATTTGGGAAACATATCTAATTGTACTTTAGGTAATTTGCTCCTTCCATCAAATAGTCTGACAGTCATCTAATGAGTGGACAGTCTGCGCCCCAAATGGCTCTCCGTTCCCTATAGACTGCACTGCTTTTGACCGAGGTCCATAGTGCTCTAGTAGTCACAATATAGGGAATAGTGCATCATTTGGGATGCCCTGTGGTGCGTTGAACTTTTCACCCACAGCTCATTGCAGAAAGCAGTACTCAACACAGCCAGGGAGGGAACTGCTACATGAGCAATAAGCCATTAGATCTGCCAAACCAGACTCGTTCCAGGACGTTGTAGTCTGTTTTGCAGTATTTCAGAATCCATTGAATAATTACCTTTTGTACACACCTTTATTATTTAGAGGAAAAATCACATGAATCACATCCAAATAGCTGAGTCACACATTACGGTTATTATCATCACAGCTAACGTTTGTAAGAGGGGGGGGGGGGCAAGCGAGAGAGAGAGGGAGAGAGAGGGAGTGTGAGTGTATCCTGGTCAGTGTGTGCGTGCACGTCTCTCTCTCTGAGCCTGCCTGGTCGTGATGGGGTGACCCAAGCTACATAAACAAAAGTAACAAATCCTCTGGCCTGTTCTACTGGGTAATGGCCTCTTTAAGGTCTGGTAATTACCCACAACCCTCTGGGGGAAAGCAGGCTGCCTGGTCAAGGTCCTTAAGCCTGAGACATTCAGACGTTTTCAAGACTGACCTGAAAATCCTAAGACTTTAGGCCATAAACTCCCAGGCAGGCTGTTTAATGGAATACTTGAATCGTTCTATGTATGGAGAGCTGTGCTATTTGTGGCTTCTGTATGAGGGGATAATATCAACTATTCTGCCTTTACTTGGTCATTGAATGTTTCCCTCAGCATTTGGACATCAAACCCGTCGCTATAACAACCACTTGCGGAAAGCAGAACCCCACACGTGTTTAGACTTTCTCATAATAAAAACACATGGAATAATCCTACAAATCTGTGTGAAGTAAATGTATATTTGGAGCGTGGGGGTTTTATCGCTAACACACGCGCGGGCCATATTTAATCAGGGCCAGTCGGCCGGCGTGAGGGAGAAGTATGCTCATTAAATGCCGTGTTTAGTGAACTGGGAGCCAGGCTAATCCCCATTCAGAGGTCTTAAACATAAACTTCCCAGGATGACTGATTTCCATACGAATGCCAGCAGGGCCAGAGGTTGGGATAGAAGGGGATCTGTAGGGGCCTTGTGTTGTGGTGTTGCAGCACGGCCCTCCGTGGGTCACGTCAAAGCTTCCCAGTCTTCCTTTGGAGGTGGGTTGCTCACTGGCCTGGGAGGAATTTGCTGGGCAAATATGTCAATGGCCGTGCAAGGTCAAATGGCGACCTGGTAAATTACTGTTTTGACGCTCTTGTTGTGGGGCACTAGAACGTCAAATGATAAAAGGCTTCCTCACAGATGCATGTATGCTTCCCAAAGTCCTTCAGGAAAGGGGGTAGGAGGGCAGGGGAAAGAGGAAGGGGAGAGGAGAGAAGGGAGAGGGGGGTAGGGGAAAGAAGAAGGGAAGAAGAGGATAGGGAGAAGAGGAAGGGAAAAGGAGGGTAGGGGAGAGGAGAGGACGGGAGGGGAAAGAGGAAGGGGAGAGGAAGGT
The DNA here is from genome assembly GCF_045791955.1 of Oncorhynchus clarkii lewisi. Classification (NCBI taxonomy): domain Eukaryota; kingdom Metazoa; phylum Chordata; class Actinopteri; order Salmoniformes; family Salmonidae; genus Oncorhynchus; species Oncorhynchus clarkii. Next base: position 63,955,120 of record NC_092156.1, read on the forward strand.
AGGGGAAGAAGAAGGGGAGAGGAGGGTAGGTGGAAGAGGAAGGGGAGAGGAGGGTAGAGGAAGGGGAGGGGAGGGCAGGGGGAAGAGAAAGGGGAGAGGAGGGTAGAGGAAGGGGAGGGCAGGGGGAAGAGGAAGAGGAAGGTGAGTGGAAGGTAGGGGGAAGAGGTAGGGGGAAGGGGAAGGGGAGAGGAGAGGTAGAGGAAGGGGAGGGTAGGGGGAAGAGGAAGGGAAGAGGAGCGTTGGGGGAAGAGGAAGGGGAGAGGAGGGCAGGGGGGAGAGGAGGGTAGGGGGAAGAGGAAGAGGAAGGGGAGAGGAGGGTCGGGGGAAGAGGAAGAGGAGAGGAGGGTAGGGGGAAGAGGAAAGGGAGAGGGGAGCAGGGAGAAGAAGAAGGGAAGAGGAGGGTAGGGGGAAGGGGAAGGGGAAAGGAAGGTTAGGGGAGAGGAGGGGAAAGAGGAAGGGGAGAGGAAGGTAGGGGGAAGAGGAAGAGGAGAAGAGGGCAGGGGAAGAGGAAGGAGAAGAGGGCAGGGGAAGAGGAAGGGGAGAGGAAGGTATGGGGAAGAGGAAGGGGAGAGGAGGGTAGGGGGAAGAGAAAGGGGAGAGGAGGGTTGGCGGAAGAAAAAGGAGCGAGGAGGTTTAGGGAAAGAGGAAGTTGAGAGGACGGTAGAGGAAGAGGAAGGGGAGGGAGGTTAGGGGAGAGGAGGGGAGGGGAAGGTAGGGGGAATTGGAAGGGGAGAGTGAGGGTAGGGGGAAGAGGAATGGGAGAGGAGGGTAGGGTAGGGGGAAGAGGAAGAGGAAAGGGAGAGGAGGGTAGGGTAGGGGGAAGAGGAAGGGGAGAGAAGGGTTGGGGGAAGATGAAGGGGAGAGAAGGGTAGGGTAGGGGAGAGGAGGGTTGGGGGAAGAGGAAGGGGGGAGGAGGGGAGAGGAGGGGGGGAAAGAGGAATGGGAGCGGGAGCCCTGGCTGTTAATGGATGGTGCTGAACTGTGAGATTTGGAGTATATCATCCCAAATGGCAGCCTATTCTCTATATAGTGTACTATGACCACAGGTCAAAAGTAGTGCACTATGTAAGGAATTCGGTGCTATTTAGGATGAACTTTGGGAGAGCAATGAGGATGTTTTTTCAATCATTGCCTTGGTCGATACACACTACCGTTCAAAAGTATGGGGTCACTTAGAAAAGTTATTTGTTTCTGGCCATTTTGAGCCTGTAATTGTAACGGTTTTCCTCCTCTTCTGATGAGGAGTAGGAAGGATCGGACCAATATGCAGCGTGGTAAGTATTCGTCATTTTATTAAACTGAACTGAACACTACAATACAAACTAAACAAAAAGAACAACCGAAACAGTTCTGTCTGGTAACTAATACAAAGACAGAAAACAACTACCCACAAATCATCGTGGGAAAACAGGCTGCCTAAGTATGGTTCTCAATCACAGACAACGATTGACAGCTGATTCTGATTGGGAACCATACCAGGCCAAAACCAGAAATACAAAACATAGAACAAAAACATAGAATGCCCACCCCAACTCACGCCCTGACCAAAATAAAATAGAGACATAAAAAAGGAACTAAGGTCAGGACGGGACAGTATCCCCCCCCCCAAAGGTGCGGACTCTGGCAGCTCCAGAGTGAAGGGCGACTCCGGCAGCTGCGGAGTGAAGGGCGACTCCGGCAGCTCCGAAGTGAAGAGCGACTCCGGCAGCTCCGGAGTGAAGGGCGACTCCGGCAGCTCCGGAGTGAAGGGCGACTCCGGCAGCTCCTGACTGACGGGCGGCTCCGGCAGCTCCTGACGGACTGGCGGCTCCGGCAGCTCCTGACTGACGGGCGGCTCCGGCAGCTCCTGACTGACGGGCGGCTCCGGCAGCTCCTGACGGACTGGCGGCTCCATCAGCTCCGGACAGGAGGGCGGCTCCGGCAGCTCCGGACAGGAGGGCAGTTCCGGCAGCTCTGGACAGGAGGGCGGCTCCGGCAGCTCCGGACAGGAGGGCAGCTCCGGCTCTGGCAGCTCCGGACAGGAGGTTGGCTCTGGCAGCTCCGGACAGGAGGCCAGCTCTGGCAGCTCCGGACAGGAGGGCGGCTCTGGCAGCTCCGGACAGGAGGGAGACTCTGGAAGCACCGGACAGGCGGGAGAACCTGGAGGGAGGAGATGGAGAGACAGCCAAAACATAGATAAAAACATAGAATGCAACTCACGCCCTGACCAAACTAAAATTGAGACATAAAAAAGGAACTAAGGTCAGGACGTGACAGTAATCAAACCCACAAATGCTGATGCTCCAGATACTCAACTAGTCTAAAGAAGGCCAGTTTTATTGCCTCTTTAATCAGCATAACAATTTTCAGCTGTGCTAACATAATTGTAAAGGGGTTTTCTAATGATCAATTAGCCTTCTAAAATTATAAACTTGGATTAGCTAACACAACGTGCCATTGGAACACATGAGTGATGGTTGCTGATAATGGGCCTGTACGCCTATGTAGATACAGTGGAAATGCAAATGAATTACTTAAAAATCATACAATGTGATTTTCTGGATTTTTGTTTTAGATTCCATCTCTCACAGTTGAAGTGTACCCATGATAAAAATTACAGACCTCTACATGCTATGTAAGTAGGAAAACCTGCAAAATCGACAGTGTATCAAATACTTGTTCTCCCCACTGTATTCCATAAAAAAATCTGCCATTTCCAGCTACAATTGTCATTTACAACATTAACATTTTTCTACTTTTCTTTTGTGTTAGTGACTGTACGTTTGTTTATGTGTAACTCTGTGTTGTTGTATGTGTCGAACTGCTAGCCTTTATCTTGGCCAGGTCGCAGCTGTAAATGTGAACTTGTTCTCAAATGGCCTACCTGGTTAAATAAAGGTGAAATAAAAAATAAAATGAACAATGTCTACACTGCATTTCTGATCAATTTTATGTCATTTTAATGGACAAGAAATGTGCTTTTCTATCAAAAACAAGGACATTCTTAAGTGACCCCAAACTACTGAACGGTAGTGTATATTTTGACTTGGCTGAAATTCCATTGACAGAATGTTGTTTAAGGTTGGATTCAGGGGAGAATTTAGGGGGATTTGCTCCATTATCTGTGTGTGTACATCACCGAGTCATGGAGATAGACTGTGGTTAAGTTCCAAATGGCACCATATTCCCTACATAGTGCACTATTTTTGACCAAAGTCCTATGGGCCCTGGTCAAAAGTAGTGCACTATTTAGGGAATATGGTGCCATTTGGGACAGATCATTGGAAGCACCAGAGACACCAGAGCTCTTTAACAAGTGTAATAGCTGAGTCTCACACAAGGCATGTTTATGAGATCATAACACAATCAGTCAGAGCTCTACGTAGATTAAGCTGAAACCCCAAGATTACACAATTTCAACCCTGAATATTTTGCAAGGTTTCAGTCTAAAATGGATTAGGCACTGAAAGAAACCTGCTGTAATGAGTTAAAAAGTAGAGAAGAATCGCTCAACACATATCCAACTTCTTCTCATGAAATATTACCCACGTTCCTTGCAAAGGGAGGAAATTTCAGTCTTAGAAACTCATTGGAAAGAACATGAAACATTTCCCTCCAACACAGAAACCCAGCCAGCCCGCACACACCGGGTATTTCCACGTTTCCCTTCTTCTTTCAGGGTAATTAATTGTGTTCGGCGTCAACATTCCCAACAAAGAACTCTTATCTTGCTCCCTACATGTTTTCCCTCCATAGATTACCATGCGCTGTGGCCCCTACTGGCCCCTAGTAGTCTCAAGCTGATTAAGCTGGTAGTTCTGAGCTAGGCAACGAAGGCTAAAAGACAATGTAATCATTTGTAATCCCGGCTCAATTTCCTCCCTCAGATAGAGTATGCTGCCTTACCCACATGTATGGGGTAAGTCTTGAAACTTGAAACTGAATATGATTACTTCTAGAGAGTTTTAAACTCTCTTCAAGCATTTCATTTCTCCTCATTGAAATAATTAAGTTACAGATTTAAGAGGGCCTCTCTCCCGTGAAAAAGTTAAGAAAATGAAGGACGGAGAGAAAGCAGAGGATTGTGGGACTGAACAAGATTGGCCGTCTTTTCTACCACCCCACCACCCCTCTTCTCCCATCCCGTCATCCAAACTGATCGCCGCCCAGACACGGCTGAACCTGGGGAGGTTTTCTTAGCCAAAGAGGGAGCGGATGGCAGGGCCGTGTGGACACACACATGCACACACACGCACACACACGCTGCAAATTCCACTTTTTGGGGCCACCAGTTCCCAAAGCAGAGTCTACAGTCATATGGTCCCCTTCCATTGTTCCCCAGTTCCGCCCAGCAGTCATTCCCACTGTGGGAACTAGCTGTACACACATGAGCAGACCAGCGGGCTGAACAGACGGGTGGTCAGGCTTCACTCAGCCATGGGATGCTGCCATGGCTTCCTATATGGGGGGGGAGGTCTTATGGAGTGCTTATGTTTAACAACACGTGAAAGGTCAAAGTGCCATCCCTCACGGTGGTTTCGTGTGTCAAAAGGTGCGACTGCGACGCTCCCTGTCAGTATAGACCAATCAGAGGAGAGGGTGAAGAAAAGGAAGACAAGTCTTCATGGATGAGAGATGTGTCCATTGTAATGTTTAGCTAAGAGGGGAACTTTTACCACGTGTGAGAAAATCAAGATGGACAATGAACAATGTCAACAAAGGGTTTTAAATGGGTAATGGCGGACAAATCTACACACTGAGAGTTCCACATCTACATGCATTGACTTGTCGAAGTGGTAAATATGACGCTCAACCAACACATAATTAACGAGTGGTTCACAGCAGGTTGTCTAAGTAACGAGTGGAAAGAGTAGCAGCCTACATTGTCAGAAGCTGGCAATTATTGTCAAACTAGACGACAAAGCCAGACGGAGCGAGAACATTGTTGGAGAGGACGGATTTGACTTCAAATAATTTAAACCCCTTTCAGATTTAAATTGAGTTTGCTGCTCAGTTTAATCCATGTTGACATCTTTTTGTGTTGCTGTTCAGATATTCTGACAGGAAGTTGATCCGGTGCCACCTCTTTAAATGACACTGAGCTTAGAGGTCCGCCGTTATAGGTCACTGAACATTTCCCAGCTCTCCGTTCCTTCAAGCCTTCTAGGCATTTAACCTCAGAACTCTGCGACAGCGATGGGCGCTACGATGGCCACTGCCATGGTTGACGTGGTGGATGAGATTGGCTATTTCAAAGAAAATAAACACACAGGCCCAAAACAGAAAGGAGATGCCAAAAAAATGTAATAAAGAGGCCTCCAGTTTATCAAAGTACGTCAAACAATAAGGAAGTCACAAAAACACGATAAGTGTTAATGACTTCCTTCAGATGACAGCTTAAAACAGACTTCTGGTACCTTTAGTATGCAAGAAGGTTACAGAGGGACACATACTTTGACTTTGTGAGTCATACAGACAACCGTGAATCGGTAGGAACATGCGCATGTATCTGACACCAACGTCTTCTACCCGAGGCTGTCCTAATATGGACACCATATTTATGGCCTTTACTGATCAGGTATAAGAACAGTATAGCTGCATGGTTGCCTGGTAGTGTATTAACGTACACAGCAGCAGTGCTACCATTCAACCAAACAGTGATTGTGAAATAGTCTGGCATTGGATATGTCTGCGAATAGACTCCATATTGACAGCTATCCCAAAGGGGAAATCAACATGTGAAACACTATTTGGTTTACTTTACATTACGTCCTACAAATTCTTGGTACACATGAAAACCAAAGCAAGATCCTATATCAGATTAACAATTAGTGGCTGAGTCTTTTATCTATAATCTTTCAGCTTGTGGTAGTAACACAACTGATGTTACCCGTGACCTGAGTCACTCCCAGCAATACCAGCAACCTCTGTAGTCATGGGCCATTCATAACAGGACTTAAGGTTTAGAACTCAAGGCGCAATGGTTCAGCCTACAGGGTTTGGGGAGAAAATCCGTTTATCCACCTCAGCATGGTTCAGCTGTTGGTGGATATGGCACATAGATATACTCCTCATCCTAGTGTGGGGAATGTGGCATATCTACCAGCATCCTGAGGTGTCAGTCGGCCATTGCCAACTGATTCAATGTCTGATGTCTATTATACAATAATGACTCAATTTCTACTTTAGATGAAACTTCACCCAACTCACCCAACGTCTAGCAACCCAAAGGTTGCATGTTCGAATATCATCATGGACAACTTTAGCATTTTAGCTCATGTTTAATAATGAAATTACCTATCAAAAGGAAAGAAAAACAAACTGCAAATATTTAATACTTTGTAGCTACTTTGCAACTACTTAGCATGTTAGCTAACCCTTCCCTCGGCACTAACCTTAACCTTTTAACTTAACCCTAAACTTAAGCATTTTAGCAACTTTGCAAATACTTACAACTTTTTAGCTACTTTGCAACAACTTAACATGTTAGCTAGCTCTTCCCCTAACCCCAACTTTAACCCCTAACCCTAACCCCTAGCATAGCTAACGTTAGCGTTAGCCACCTAGCCACAACAAATTAAACGTTTAGCAAATCCTTATCCTTGGTGATCACACACCAAAACAGCAACATAAAACACAGCGAACATGAAAACACAGCAGCACCTAAAAAGACGCCACCATGTGATTAACTTGTATTATAATGGTTAAATATAATAAATATATCATCCTCAATTGATGTAGATGGAACAAACTTTAACTAAGCGGCTAGCATAATACAATACAGTTTAACAGTGTGTGTTTAACGAATCCATGAAAACTATTTGAGATTCTCTAGCTAAGTGAAGAGGGGCCACTTACAAGACTGTAAAGGGGTTTGGAAATCCTTCAGTGTGGCTTGCATCTCAAAGTATTATAAGAGCCCTCAATGAATTTGAGTAGAGAGACCCTGCAGAGCAGAGCACTCCAAACTGCTCTGATCTCTCTCTCTCTCTCTCTCTCTCTCGCTCTCTCTCTCTCTCTGTCTATTCAATTGCAATTCAAGTGGCTTTATTGGCATGGTAAACATATGTTTACATTGCCAAAGCAAGTGAAATTTCTAAACAAAAGTGGAGGAAAAAAAAACAATAAAAAGTGAACAGTAAATATTACACACACACACAAGTTCTCTCTCTCACGCTGATGACGCTATACTCATGTTGGGCAGCGTTTCTGTAAATGATTCCGTTCTAAATTCCCACACCGAACCCACACAAATCTGGTTAAATGAAGTATGAAGCTTAAGACATATGGCAGTGCCCCGTGGCGTGGATTACATAAACAACTCGTAAATATATGATATACTTAATATGTCAGGCTTGAGATTATAAAACCCCACTTGCATTATGAAATTGATTATTATAGGTTAAATAAAATCTGTAAATCATTAGTAGCGGCCACAGAATGCACCTTGCAAAAGTTTGTAATGATGGCAATACAGGGAAATGAATCGTATCCTTGGGGTTTGATAATTGGTAAAAGTGTTGACTCATGGCGATTTTTAGCATATGCAGTACAGTCAGTGTACAACCATTGAAATACAGCAAGGACATTTCACTCTGCATGTTGAGTCCACAAGGGATTCGTCTCCAAAAGAAGGTGCGCGTGTCCTAACTCATGTTTCTAGTAGTAAATTGCAGCTATTCGGTGGAGAAACAGACTGAGCTGCTGGAAAGAAAAAACGCATGCAGGGGGAGGAGGAAAATCTAGTGACACCGTGAAATTGCATTGAACATGCCATTCTCTGCTCCGAGGACGTTCATGCTCCCCAAACTCTCATCTGCTCGCTGGATGGATGCCGCCGCCGACACAGAAGTTTGACGCAGAAAGCTCTCCAGCAGCTTTCGTTTCACGGAGAAAATAACGGCCTTATTTACCTGTCTCCATCATTTCTATGACAGTGGTCTCACGAACATTCGGATATCTGATGCGCTATTAATTTTCATTTGAGGAAAAAGAACTCGAGAAAGAGCGCTTGACCAAAAGAGGTCAATAAATAAGGAGTACGTTTTTTTGCTCCGGATAAAGACATCTAAAATGCACTTATTTGGAATATCTGTTCTCCTTGCCAATTCAGCGATTCTCTACGCAAATCTAGCCAGTGAATCGAGTCATGAATTCAGTCATGACTATTATGATTATGATCAGGATCAAGGGGATGCACCGGTACGTATTTGGATACAAGTGTTCTATTTAACGCATGCTATTCACATTACTTTATGCATTACTATTATCCATTGTAAATTATTCAATTGATATTCAAACACACTTTAACATTATATTGGGGAATGTGTGAAGGAGTGGAGGGTATGCAAGTCATAATATTTGACATAATAAGTCAAGCCATAATGCAAGTCATAATAAGTTGTTGATGATGTAAGTTACTGAACATTCACTACCGTACAGCATGTAGTGAACATAGACATCACTGACTTTTAATGGGGAAATGGGGAAAAGGCTCGAAATACATGGCATTTGATTTACTAAGCATATACCTTTTCAATTAATGAAATCATAGACAGGATAATATTTATCTCCAGTATGTTCCCTCTCACAGCTGAGGGGGAGGGGAGGGGGGGAGTCAGCTATCATGGATGAGAGGGAGCGAGAGAGCAGTGAGAATTCCTCACAGTGAAAGGATGAAAAGGAGATTAAAGAAGAGCACTTTCAAATTAGCAGAAGAAAGGGGGGTGGAGGCAGGTGTCACTGTGTGTGTGTGTGTGCCTCAGTGTTTGTGTGTGTGTGCCTCCGTGTGTGCCTCAGTGTGTGTGTGAGCCTCAGTGTGTGTGCCTCAGTGTGTGTGTGTGTGTGTGTGT